>NC_056524.1:145152016-145195639 GCF_019175285.1 Sceloporus undulatus | reverse complement strand
ATAATAATAATAATAATAATAATAATAATAATAATAATAATAATAATAATTTATTTCTATTTCCTGCCTCTCCTGATGAATCCAAGTGGGATTACAAGCATAAAACCACAATAACATTTAGATTACAATAAAATATCATCATTTAAAAATGCAATTCAAGACAATAAAAACATCAACTAACATGCAGTATTACAGTCAAAAGTAGGATTTTCTTTAGGTTCTTCGTAGAAGATCGGGTGGGTAAACCCGCCGGAAGAGATCCGTCTTTAGTGCCCTCTTAAAGGCATCTAAGGTGGTAATAAGACGGATCTCTTCCGGCAAGTTGTTCCATAACTTAGGGGCTATGGCTGTATACGCTCTGTGGGAACTTGTTGTTAATATGTTTTTTTTAGTATTCTAATAAATTCTTCCCAGATGTTCTGAGAGTGTGAGGCAGATTGTGTAGGAAGAGGCGTTCCCTCAAGTAACTCGGGCCCAAGCCATGCAGGGCTTTAAAGGTAATAACCAACACTTTGTATTGTGCTCGGAAGCTAATTGGCAGCCAATGAAGGGATTTTAGAACCAGTGTTATGTCGTCTGAACTAGATGTTCCAGTGACCGGTCTGGCTGCCGCATTTTGAACTAGCTGAAGCTTCTGAACTTGGTACAAAGGTAGCTCCATGTAAAGAGCATTAGAGAAATCAAGACGAGAGATTACCAGTACATGTACCACTGTTTCAAGGTCCTTTCGGTCCAGACAGGGACGCAGTTGGCGTATGAGCCGAAGCTGGTACCAAGTATTCCTGGCCATCGCATCCAGTTGAGATGATAATTGTAGAGATGAGTCCAGGAGTACTCCCAAACTGCAAACTTTGTCCTTTAGGGGAAGTGTGACCCCGTCCAGGACTGGTTGACAAATCTCCGTCCCTGGACTTGGGGTACCTATCACAAATACCTCCGTTTTCTCTGGATCCAACTTGAGTTTGTTTTCCCTCATCAAGCCCATTACTGACCCTAGGCAGGTATCCAGAGGAGAGATGCCGTCCTTAGTCACTGTAACAGTCGGAGGCATGGAGAGATAAATCTGGGTGTCATCAGCATACTGATAACACCGCGCCCCATGTCTCCAGATGATCTCTCCCAATGGCTTCATGTAAATGTTAAACAGCATGGGGGATAGAATAGCACCTTGAGGGATGCCAGATGTCAGCTCTCTCTTAGAGGAGCAGCTATCCCCCAGCCTCACCATCTGGAATCTGCCCGAGAAGTAGGAGCGGAACCACTGGAGCACAGTGCCCCCAATGCCTAGTTCCCTCAGGCGTTCCAGAAGGATACCATGGTTGATGGTATCGAAGGCTGCTGAGATGTCCAAGAGCACTAACAGGGTCACACTTCCTCTGTCGATGCTCAGATGGAGATCATCGACAAAGGCGACCATGGCAGTCTCAACTCCGTATCCCGCCCTGAAGCCAGTTTGAAATGGGTCCAGATAATCGGTTTCATCCAAGACAGCCTGGAGTTGGAAGGCGAGTGCCCTCTCAATCACTTTGTCTAAGAATGGTAAAAGGGAGACTGGTCTGTAGTTGTTTCTAATCAGGGGATCCAGGGAGGGTTTCTTTAAAAGCGGTTTCACTATCACTTGTTTCAAAATGGATAGAAATAGTCTCTCCCAAAAGGATGTATTTATTATAAGTTGTAATGATATTTTTATTGCATCCCCTCCCTGAATGGTCAGCCATGATGGGCAAGGATCGAGGGGGCACGTCATCTTCCTTCCAAGGAGCTTGTCCACTTCATCGGTATTTACAAACTCAAAGTGATCCAATTTAATAGGGTCCATGGAGTCACTGGATACCTCTCTTATTGTTTCTGTTATAATGCTGGCATCAAGATCAGCCCTTGTCCGAGAGATTTTATCTGCAAAGAAATTGTTAAAAGCATCACAGCCGGCTTTGGCTGGTGTTAGTAAAGGGTTCAGGGTGCAAGGCAGCTGGGTTAACTATTTAACCACCCTGAACAGCTCTGCTGGACGTGACTCTGCAGATGCAATACATGCAGCATAGTAGGAATTCTTTGCTGCATCTATTGCCACTCCATAAGAGTATAATAAGTTCTCGTGCAGTGTCTTGTTGGATAAATGCTGATTTTCCACAAGTGGCACTCTAGTCGTTGCGCAGCCCACTTCATTTTTCTAAGATCTTCCGTGTACCATAGTTTTTATTCGAAGTGGGCCAGAAAGGATGCTCGGGAGTGATAGTGTCTATGGCCCTGGTAAAATGGTTATTCCAGGTATTAACCAGGGCTTCGACAGAATCACTATCATTCCCAACCATAAAACCCTCTAGGGCTTCCTGGAACCTTTTGGGTTCCATCTACCTTCGAGGGCGAACCATTCTAATAGGTCCTCTACCGCCGAGGGAAGTCTGGATAGCAGCTTTCAGTCCCATCTTGATCAGAAAATGATCCGTCCATAACAGGGCAGAGGTGTGAGTTACCTCTGCCCACGGATGTTCCAGGTCTGTACTAAAAACCACATCGAGTGTGTTACCAGCACAGTGTGTTGGACCCGAGACTAATTGGGACAGACCTATAGCTGTCATGGAATCCATGAACTCCCGAGCTGCACCTGTCAGATCTGATAAACCGGCCTCGAAGGGGATGTTGAGGTCCCCCAGCACCAGAAGCTTGGGGGACTCCAGCACCAGCTCTGAGACCAGCTGTGTCAGCTCGGCCAGGGAGTCTGTTAGGCAATGGGGTGGACGGTAGACCAACAGAATCCCCAAGCCAGGTCGGCCTTCTCCTCCTCCAACAAATCATAGATTATATGAGATATGTTCTTTACCAACCTGGCATTACAAAGGAGCAGGGTATGGTTGGGACGATCCTCAGTTCTTTTGGGCTAACAGGGTGAGTGGTACACGGGATTGATTTTAAGAATCGATCTCATCTTCCATTATAGTTCTTGCCACCCTGTTAACACTGTATCTCCCATTGTCCCACACTACTCCAATTGGCACATCATACCCCAAATTCATGAAATATAGGAAAAGACAATAATGCTAGGAAAGGTAGAAGGCAGCAGAAATATACTTAGACTCAATCAGAGTGGTCATAGGCATGAATCTACAAGACCTAAACAGAGTAGTGGAGAATAGGGGAGTTGGAGATATCCAATACACAGGGTCAGCATGAGTTGTGGACAGTGCAATGAAAGTTAGCAACAAACAATGGTTTGACAAAGGGGTTGAAACTTTCTGTATGCTGAATTTGGTTTGCCCACCCTCTGGATTGGTCACAGTGCAAAACTCTTCCAACAAGGTGATCAACCAAAGAACTTGACAAACCTGTTCTTTTGTTGTCTGAATAGCTGTTTCTATTGATAGGAACTGCTAGCTTGGGGGAGGGAAGCAGTTGTGAAACTAGGGCCTTTTATGCTGCTTGTGCATGGTGCACGTTTGAAAGCAGGCATCTACTTTCCAAAGGCTCGGAATTTTCTGTTGCTTAGGAACAAAAGTATCACTAATGACATCATAAGAGCTGACTGGAAAATCACAGGGGCAGGGTAAGTCACCCTCTCTCAAAGCAGATCACCCTTATTTTAAATTCCAGCTGGAGTTTTTAGAATCTGTGGGCTGTGAAAAGTGGGGGTGGGGAAGGAGTGTCATTATAATCCACATTTTTGGTTCCAAACACTGGCAAATGATTCCTTATTTGGAGAAGATTAGTGGGAAAAGAAACTTGCTAGCAGATAAAGCATGGGCATAAGTACTACAAAGTCCACTCCAGAGGTAGCAAGTGACTTCAAGTTTCTCCGTGTCACACACACACACACACACACAGAGAGAGAGAGAGAGAGAGAGAGACTTAGCAATCTCACAAAGCTATTTTTTAAAAGCCTTTTCTCTAACATTTTGTGTAAAATAGCCTGTGCAGATAGATATCAGGAGTGCTATTTTCAAAACAAAGCAAAACAAAATGTGCAAGGGAGAAAATTTCTTGAAGATCCATTTTAATCTAATGCTACTTCTTAGCAGAAAGCAAACAACTCAGTTAAGCTGTTAGTTTTATCCAGCAATATATGAAGGTTGTCAGTTATGTTAATGGAGAACATCTTAATTCCAGGACAAGGTTTGTGCCTCTCTCAGGCCAATTATACATGTAGATGAGGGGTTCTCAACTTTTTTGTTTCGATGTAACCCTTTGACACTTTGGTGAAGCCTAAGTGAAGCCTTCCCGTAATAGCAGTGTGTCTTCCCATAACAGCAGTAAGTGTCACACCCTTTCTTAGCAACGCATCCAGTAACTACAGTAATTTCAAAATTGTGATGAGCTTAAATAATATTTCTAGATATCTGCAACAATAGTAATGTGACATGAAAGTATGTATGGTTTTTATTGGTAACAAATTACTATATTCATAATTCAAATAAATGCTAGAGAAGTTAGTGAAAGTAATTTTTTCACCTTATCATGGTGCATAGACGCTACTGAAACCTATGCACAGATCCTTTGGGAGTCTTTGGACCCAGGCTAAGAACCCCTAATGTAGACAAATGTGTAGCTTGAATGTACAGCTACAGGGGCAGTGGTGAATAGTGCTATTCAGGAGTGCTTTTTACAAAAGGGATACTGCAAAATCCACAAAAGAGGAATACCTTTATTGGCCAACCAAAAAGCAAGAGGTACACCTGGTAACCTTTCAAAGCTCTACTGGTTTCTTATTCAGACAAAAGATGCTTTAAAAATCATATAGAAGAAAAATGATGATAGTAGTCACAGGCCTACGTTTACATCAAATGTTGTTTCCGTTGTAATTCAGTTGTTATGTACCTTGATATGCTGCAGTGGTTTTTAAAATTAATAGCTGTCATGATATGAGAGTAGTTTTCAATATATGGGAGAGTGTAACCCTTATTACTCTGCCAAAGTCCTAATATCCTTAAACCTGTGCTGTAAGTCCTGTAAATCCTTGATCCGTCAAGAGGACAACAACCTTGTACTCTTTCTGATTGATTTGGTCCTATATTATATTGCATGTATAGGGTATGTGAGCCATTGTAGTGTAGTGGTCTTAGTGTTGGACAAGGAATCTGGGAGATCAAGGTTCAAATTCCCTCTCAGCCATGAAAGCCAACTGGGTGACATTGGGCATGTCATACTCTCTTCAACCTCAGTCTCAGTTTGCACTCTAAACAAATCTTGAAAAGATAATCCTATGTTCACTTTAAAGTTCACCTTAGGGTCACCATAAATTGGGAATTAATTGCAGGCACACAGCAACAACAACAACAACATTTATTGCTAGTTGCATTTTGTTCATCCCTTAGTTAATAAATTTCTGCTTAAGTTTTCCATATTCCACATCCGCTAATCTAATTTGAATATTACGTAAATTATAATTATGGATATTATTAATTTGCATTCTACTTACGGAAATTCAATACAGTAATACTTTCATTGTTTTTGTTTTCTTTTTGTCATGTTTCAGCCTTAGGATCATTTTTACTAACTGATCTTCTGAGAGAAATATTTAAATGCTGGGCTTGGAATAGAAATCCTTAGTTCAAATCCATTTCATCATGGAATCTATCATGTGACCTTGGTCTATCATGATCTTTCCACAAATCTTACAGGGTTGCTATCAGGGTAATAGCAAAGCAGTAAAGTGTCCATGTACAGAGGTGGTGTTGGTAGTGGTGATGACGGTGGTAATGTTAATGGCATTTTATCATGCATATGTATTTCTATTGTATTCTTTTCTCTCTTTTTTGCCAGCACTTTTTTATTGATGGCAAAAAGATACAGATCCATGTAAATATCCATGTAAGCCCTGATCATGCTTGCCATGTAACTCACAAGGGCAAAAGCAGAGTGAGATTAAGATGAATTTACAATCCACACTTCCTTCCCTTGCATATTTACTAACTTTGTACCTATATTTGTTGCTTGTTATACACTGCCACTGTACCACTTATCTTTTTGTCCCTCTTTCCCTTTCTCTTGCTTCACCTTGTGTCTTCACAATACTTCTCTTCCTTACTGCCCAGCTCACCTCTTTCCTTTCTTTGCACCTTTGCCATGCTCCCTATGTTCCTGAAATCTAGCACTTTCATCTCCTACTTTCACTTTACTCCCTGCTTCATCTTGTACTCCCACTCCTCCTTCTCTAGCACTTTATTATCTATCTCTCTTGTTTTTGCACCCTCCTATTACACTTGCCAAAATTTCTTTCCTTATTTCCTTTGCCTAACATTTACCTCACTTCTTTGCTATGCCTCTCAGTCTTATTTCTTGGTTCCTCAGCACGATGATCATAACTGGATTAGCCCAGACCTGACATTTATAATGTCAATTGAACCATTAGCTAATATTATTAGAAAGAAAGAAGAAATGACAGATTATGTAACAGGAAAAGAAGAATGAAAAATAAATTTATTTGCTGATGATGCTCTAATTATTACAGAACAGCCTTTCAAACAATTAAAACTATTAGTTATGGTTAATAATTTTGAAAAGATGTCAGGATTTAAAAGTAATAGAGTAAAATCAGAAATAACATTTAGAAATACAGTTTGAGAGGAACAAAAGCAAATCCAGATAACAACAGGATTAAAGTTAGATGTGAAGTAAGTGAAATATCTTGGAGTAAATATAATCACAAATATAAAGAACATGGTTCAAGGGAATTATAACCAATTATGGAAGAAAATAAATAAACAAGTGGGAAAAGCAATATTGGATTACCCTAACATGGATTAGGGTATTCAAGATAATAATTCTCCCTAAATTACTGCTCTTTTTCCAAACTATTCCAGAAGAGATACCAATAACTATATTATTAAATTGATATAGTAAAATAAAATAATAGATTTCAAGGAAACAGAAAAGTAGGATTTCTAATACATTATTATATACTCATCAAGAAAAAGGAAAGTGGGGATTGTCTGGATGGAAAAATATTTTGAGGCTTTCCAAACCCAAAAAGGGTCTGTATCTTCAGTAGTCACTGCTAACTTCACAGGTGGTCAGAAACAGTCTCCCACCAAGTTCTTCTCAATAAAGTCTAAAGTCAGACAGTGTGTCTAAACTAAAATACTTTATTAAAAGAAAAATACTTTATTAAAAGAAAGAAAATGTAACAGGAAACAGTCATGAGGTTTTTGTCAAGTCTAATTTGTCATCTAAAATTCTCCCCTTAATACTAGAATAATAACCCCTCCTGTGACAATCAATTATAGGCAATGATTCGTTCCAAAGTTCCCACCAAGGCATTAATTATTGATGTAATAACGAACCATCCAGAATTATCCACATGTCCCCTGTTTTGGGAACCAAACCATATTCCCACACCCCCAACCATAACAATAATTCAATAACACAACACAACCATATCTATCCACCTGCTATCAACTTCTTGTCCACGAGTGAAAGCTTAACAAATATAACAGTTTAAGTAACATACAATAATCAAACAGCACATATATCCTAACACTATACCACATCAATTAGCATTAAGTGAAAACTAACTTAAGTATAGCAATACAGCATTATGTCAATACTAATTTAACTTCACTACAACAGTACTAAAATTACAAATAACAATACAATACTAATTCTAGCCAGCCTATTTTCTTTTAAACTGCCTAGTTTATCTTCACTACCATAGCAACCATTCCTATCCTCCTCCACCCCTCCTTATTTCCTCTAGGAGCTGAATGTCTCTAGCTGACCATGAATTAACCCTTTCAGCATTACTTTAACAGCAGCCACATCCAATCACATACACTTTATATTTTAACCCCTTTAGCATAACACTTTATTTTTACAATTACTTTTCCTCTTTAATAATAATTTATGTCAGAACTATCCTGGTTCTAACAGGCTTCCCCCTCAAAGGTAACCTTCCCCCCTCAACGCAATCACCTAAATTTTAATATAACCTCATATATGAGATATTGGATCAATCTATCAATATCAGCATATATAACTTTTGTCTATTTAATCAAATCCATAAACAATATGTGTATAGGTTCAGAGGGTCATCCATTCAATTAAATTTGACTGTGTTCTTAATTAAAACATCCCAAACAACATCAACCTTAATCATAATCTATTATTTAAACATAGCATAAAAATCCAAATGTTATTTGCATACATTAAATCAACAACCATGATATGTACTCACCACCATTTTTGGTTTGAAGGAGTTGAGGACTTCTGCCAAACTTGTTGCTTACCACAACTTATTCCTTCAGTAGCTCATAGCTTTTCTTTTTGAGCAGCTGGTTCATACAGTAGGTGGAATAATCATCGGCAAAAGTTAGTTAATAGTGATTCTCAACTTTAGACAGTGTCAGAATTGGCCCTTTATTACTATGGTCCTGTAATTTGGAGAGTGTTAGAACTCCAGTGATTTCTCTCAAGGCCCCTGAAGAAGGCCTTGTGTGGCCAAAATGCATTGGGCTTTTTAAACACTATAAATACTGGATAAACAGTTGACCATCTTAGAGCACATGGATCTCCTTTTCGTTTGCTGATTGTCAGAATTGGACCATGTAGATCACTGTGAACTAACTGCAGTGGTTTTCTTGCTCTGGTTGCATTGTTCTTTGGAATGGAAGGCCTGGTGCCTTTCCCCTTTATACAGTGCACACACCTTGAGATATCAAATTTACAACCTTGCAGCTTTAAGCCTTTTGTCAAATAATTTCTTTCCAAATCCATTCCTATGGAAATGGTCTAGTCTTTTATGTCAAAGATGAGAACAATTAGCAGCTGCAGCTGCAGCTGCATCATGTCCATTTGTTCTTTGGTACAGTCAAGTTCAAAGACACATTTTTTCTTAAATGGTCTGGCATACAGTTTTCCATTGTAGGTTATTGTGCATAAGTCACCACTGAAATGCACATCAAGGCATTTGTCTGTTAGAACAGAGACTCTTAAAATATTTCCATCAAAGCCTAAAACATATAGGACATTTATGCTTTAATTCAGTTATTGCCATTCTCTGTGTTACAGTGTATAGTCTCCTTCGGCTATAAAGTTCAAAAACAACTGTCAGCAATTTCCACACTTTGATCAGGGACGTAGCCGGGAGGGGGGGGTCCGTAGGGTCCAGATGTGGAAAAACGAATGGCATGCGCTGCTGCACCGCTGTGCCCCAGCCCCATTATAATGCTGGCACTTAGTCTGGACCCCCCCCCCCCCGCCCTTCCTAAAATCCTGGGTACATCCCTGCTTTGACCATGAAAGGAATTGTCAGGAACTAGTTGTACCATTAGACCCAGTAATTCAGGGTTCTGTGGATGATCAGCAAACTTTATTCTGAAATCAAGGAGATGTAGCTAGTATGACATCTTGGACAGAACTAAAAACTGAGAACACATACAACAAACATATTTTATTTGCTTGTTTAATTCATTTTTATGCTGCCTTTCTCCTAAAAAGGGACCTAAGGCAGCTCACAAGATTAAAAACACCCTTAAAACAATAAAAAACCAATTAAAATAACCCAAAAAACATCTTGGGATAGACATATTGGCCATATAGCAAATCCAATAACATCCAAATGATGATACCTTTATTGAGACAACCAAAATGCATAATTACATGTCGCAAGCTTTCGAAGTCACACTGGCTTCTTCACCAGGCAAACAGGACAAAGAATTGAAGATATTAGTCATAGGCCTGCATTTTCTGTTTCTGGTCTTAGTTCAGATGGTAGGGAGGGCTATCTGCAGGTTGGCACATTCCCCTTTGGCCATGTGGTCACTGGTAGATTTTCAAAGTCAAGGAAATTTAATGTCCATTTGCAATTCAAAGAAGATGTTTCCTTGGAATCCAGCATGTTTTAGGTGGAGAATACTGAATTTGTCAAGCAATCTTCATGTTTTTCATCCGGAAAACTTTAGGTGGTGTAGAGGTAAAGCATGCCAATCAGTGCCAATATTAGAAAAAAAGCTTTAATTATCAGCAGCAGCAGCAGCAGCAGCCTGCCTCTCCCTTTGTTGGAGGCACAAGTTTCATATGACCAGGTCCCAGTGCACTGGCTCTCTCTATAGGATTCCATAGTATAGGAAATGCATTTTGGTTGCCTCGATAAAGCTAAAATTGTTAGGATGTTACTGGATTTGCTATATGGCATACACAGCTACCCCTAGATATTTTTTGGATTTCAAGATACCACATTTTAGCTGTCACAGGGGAATCCTACAGAGAGAGCCAGTGCACTGGGACCTTGCCTTCTCCTGCAGATCTTAGGGCTCTAGCAGGTTCATATGGGGAGATATGGTCTTTCACATAGTCTGGGCCTAAGCCATGGAGGACTTTATAGGTCATGGCCACCACTTTGAATTGTGCCCAGAAACAAACCAGTAGCCAGTGAAGCAGTTTCAATGAGGGAGTTTTATGCTTCCTATAACTGGCCCCTGTCAGCAATCTGGCTGAGGTGTTTTGAACCTGCTGAACTTTCTGAACAGTTTTCAAAGGCAGCCTACATAGATGCATTGCAGTAGTCCAAAAAGGATGTAATCAAGGCATGTGTCACCATAGCCAGATCTGACATCTCAAGTAATGGCACAGCTGGTGCACTAGTTTTAGCTGTGAGAATGCACTCCTTGCCACTATTGAAACCTAGGCATCCAGGCTCAGAGTGGAGTCCAGGAGCTAGCCTGAGATTTCAGGCAAAGTCCCTATTCCCTGATCTGCCTTATGACTGAACAGTGTTGTCTGGATTAAGTTTCAGTTTGTTTGCTCTCATCCAGTCCATTACTGACAGCAGACACTGGCTCAGTACAGAGACAACTTCCTTGGAATTATTTGGAAAGGAGAGATAGAGTTGGGTGCATACTAGTGACACCTCAATCCAAATCTCCAGATGACAGCTCCCAGCAGTTTTGATGTAAATAACAGGGAACAAAACAGAACCCTGTGGGACTCCACAGGCCAATGGCCAAGGAGTTGAACAGGAGTCCCCTAACACCACCTCCTGGGGCTTAACTCTAGGAAAGACTGGAATCACTGTATAACAGTGCCCCCAAATCCCATCCCAGAAAAGCAGCTCAGAAGGATACCATGGTTGATGATATTGAAAGCTGCTGAGATGTCTAGTACGATGAACAGAGACACACTCCCCCTGTCCAGTTCTCTGCATAAGTAATCCACCAAGGCAACAAAAGGTCTCTGTCCCATAGCCGGGTCTGAAACCAGATTGAAATGGTTCTAGATAATCTGTTTCATCCAGAAACCCCTGGAGTTAGGAGGCTACCACTTGCTCCAGAACCTTGCCCAAGAATGGACTATTAGAGACTGGCCAATAGTTATCCAGAACAGTGAGATCCAAAGAGGTCTTTATCAGTAACAGTCTCACCACAGCTGCCTTTAGGCAGGATGGAAATTTGCCTTGGTGCAGTGAAGCATTCACCACACCCCTTACCCACTCAGCCATTCTTCCTCTAGGTGCTTTCAGAAGCCAGGAAGGGCAAGAATCCAGTATACACATAGTGGTCCACACTTCTCCAAGGATCCTGTTCATATTCTCAGGCTGCACAAATTGAAACTTATCCAATAATACAGGACAAGCAGGTGCCAAGATTACATCCACTGGGCCTGTGTCAACTACAGCATCCAAGAGAGTGAATCCAAGCAATTTTGCCTGCAAAGTGTCTTGCAAATTCTTCACAGCAAGCTATCAAGTGGTCTTTTAAGGTCATCACACAGGCCATTAAGAACGGGCCCGGCCCAGAAAAAAGGGGGCAGGAATGGAGCAGAAGGGGGAAAGGACACATATTACTGCATGCTTCAACACCGCCACTTACGGAAGTGCCCGTTCCATTCCAAGTGTTCCTGAAAATTGGCCTCTGGGAGACAGATTTGGAATGGAACAGGCACTTCCAGTGACAGCAGTGTTCCAGCGCGTGGTAATATTTGCCCATTCTGCTCCATTCCCGCCCCCTTTTGTTCTGTGCCGGGCCCATTCTAAAGGGCCTGTGTGATGACCTTACGAGTTTTCTTCTTGGGGGCCAGAATGTAAAAGGCCCTTGGCCACTCATAACAGCTCCACTGTATGACATTGGAAAGTATAATCTCTTCATTGCAACCATCACCATGGCATAGGCTTTCTAATGAGCTGTAGCCCATGTTTGGATGATTTTGATAAGCCTATCAAAAGCATTAGTTCCACTTTACAAAATTGGCAGGCTCAATCATTTCATTGTTCTCAGAAACATTGGTTCTTCTTTGTCTGTTTTCCTCCTTTCCCAGGCGAGCCTTGCCTAGTTGTTCTGACTATCACAGCAGTTGATAACAAAGGCCTGTTACAGACAGCCAAAATAAAGCTGCTTCGAGTCACTTTGGAGGTATGGTATTTCAATGATACATGCGTCCTAAGAGTCCAAAGGCCGCACCAAAGCCACGCTCCAGTCCTAAGGACTGGAGTGCAGCTTTGGTGAAGCTTCCAGACTCTTAAGACTCATGCATCATTAAAATACCATACTTCCAAAGTGACTCGAAGCAGCTTTATTTTGGCTGTCTGTAACAGGCCAAAGGCCTTCACAAGCTTTACCAAGCATTCAGTGAAATCTCATTATGATTCAAGCCTTGTCTCTGCAGCTACCTTAGAATGTGTAGTTAACATGTTAAAATATATGTTACCTATTTATTTAACATATACAACAAATCTGTATTTCCCCCTCCTCTTATTTCTTCTTCAATTCTCAATCCTTCAGCCCCAACTTCCCTCTTACTAGCTTTATCCCTATGTCTTTCTCTCTTTTCTCTTTCCAGTTTTTTAAATTTTTTATTATTTTGGGATTCAGCTCTTCATTCTAATATTTCTCTATTCCTGCTTAGAAATTCTTTTGCCTTAGATATTGAATTCAGTATATATCTATTCTGTTCAAAATAGAAAGATAGTCCTTCTTCTTTCTCCCACTTGTTCACAATTCCTTTTCTTTTTAATATCTCAGTTACAAAATTGTATTCTATTCTTTTCCTCAAGGCGCTTTGTGGTATGTCTTTAAATATTTGAATTTCTTCACCTTCTGTTTGTTATTTTTCTGTAAAATTTTGTTGCAGTACTATTTCTTTTACCCTTTTACTCACTAAAAAACCTCAATGTCACATGGTAGGTTCCCCCCCCCCCGCCGTTCTCAAATTCAGGTGGAATGCATTATCAATTTTAAGGTCAAGCTGTCCTTTGTCCCAACCTATATAATCTGCTAGTGCAGGTATGATTCTATTATAGCGATCTTCTTCTGGGTTTTCCTTTAAACTTCCTATTTTTATACATTTATTTCTATTTTATTTTTTTTTTTTTTTTTTTATTTTTTTTTTTTTTTTTGTCTCTGTCAATAGGGTCGTGGTTGCTTCTCTTTCCTCCTTAACTTCTAGAAGAGATTCAGTTGAGGGGTTGTTTTTTTGTTTTGTTTGTTTTGTTTGCTGTCTGGGTGATTGCTCTTGTTGATCTCCTTCCTTTTTATTCCTATTTAAATATGTGTTCTTTTTTATTTTTATTTTATTTTCCCTTTAATTTTCTCTTTTCCTTTTCTCTCCCCTCACTCACTCTTAATTTTTTTATTCTCTATTCTTCTCTACTCCTTTTCCTTTTCCTTTATTATTTCTTTCTCTCCTCCAATTTGTTGTTTTAAATGTATTATTCTTTAATTAAAAATAAGAAAAAGAAAGTTTTTTCTTTTTCTTTTTAAATTGTTTAACTGTATCTGCCTATCTCTCTCTCTCTCTCTATATATATATATATATATATATATATATATATATATTTAAATTTTTTCTAATTTTTTCAAAATTATTCTTTCTTATTTATATTATTTTTTAATCTGGATCTAATTTTTTTTTTCTTCAGTTTGAATTTGTAGGGGAAAATAATATTTTGTATATGTGTGGGTATGTATATATGTATGAATTTACTTACTTTTATTCCACTATAATATTTTCTATACCTGCAAATTAAATTTTTAATATTTTTTACTTCAAATTTTTACTCAAATTTAAATACTAGATGGCACTCTTACCACATACCACTTGTCTCGTCCACCTTCAGTCTGCAATCTTGCTTAGGAAATAAAAGAGAAAGATGAAAGAAATATGAAAAGTTAGCAAACCCCAATTGTAATGAGTAGTATCTTGGGTTAATACTTCCCACCAGGCAGCGGATTAGTGTTAAATTATGTTGGTACACTGCACATTTGTTGTTTTTTACCCCTAATCTGAATTCACTTGTTGATTTTCTGCAGACATTCCAAGGACACCTTACTTTATCTAGCACGCTCTTTCCAGACACCTGTACATTTCTAATTTATAATTCCATCTTATAATTTATAATTTAAAGATTGCTAAATTTGTGAGAGAAGGTAATATATCAGATACAATAAATTAGATAATAATTCATAAAGTTTACTTAGGGGAGGAAATAATAGAAAAGGAATTATTTCTAGTTGTTTACTCCTAGCTTAAATCAGATATCAACAGTTTGTGTCTTACTATTTGAGTAAAAAATCACTAGGGCCTGTTACAGACTGCCCAAATAAAGCTGCTTCGGGTCTCTTTGGAGGTATGCAATTTAAATGATGCCTGGGTCCTAAGAATCCAGAGGTCGCGCCAAAGCCACACTCCATTCCTAAGCACTGGAGCGCAGCTTTGGTGCCGCTTCCGGATTCTTAGGATGCACTCATCATTTAAACAGCATGCCTCCAAAGAGACCCCAAGCAGCTTTATTTTGGCAGTCTGGAACAGGCCTATGTAAATCCTTCGGCCTGAGAGGGAGTGAACAGGCAGGCCTAGCTCTGTCAGGGCTAGTCTGAAGAAGAAGAGCCCTCCCTCCAGTCCATCTGCCTTGGTCCAGGCCTCAGAGGGAGAGAATAACCACGGGACCTCACCCCCTTTCCCACTACCATTCCCTTCTCCTTTTGTGTCGTGTCTTTTAGATTGTAAGCCTGAGGGCAGGGAACCATCTAATTAAAAATAATAATTGTAAGCTGCTCTGATAGCCTTTAGGCCTGAAGGGTGGTATAAATACCATAAACAAATAAATAAAAATAATATGTATTTTCCCCCTAACCCTTTATTTAATTAGCGTCAGCTTATAGAAAGTCTCTATTATCCTCAATTAACTAAAAAAAGGGAGATAATTGTTAACTATTGTTAACTGCAATATTGTGTCCAGTTCTGGGCCCCACAGTTCAAAAAGGACATTGAGAAACTAGAGCATGTCCAAAGGAGAGCAACTAAAATGGTGAAAGGTCTGGAAACCATGTCCTATGAGGAATGACTTAGGGAGCTGGGAATGTTTAGTCTGGAGAAGAGAAGGTTACGACTTGATATGATAGACCTGTTTAAATATTTGAAGGGATGTCATATTGAGGAGGGAGCAAGCTTATTTTCTGCTGCTCCAGAGAACAGGATCCAGAACAATGGATGCAAGCTACAGAAAAAGAGATTCCACCTCAACTTTAGGAGGAACTTCCTGACAGTAAGGGCTGTTCAACAGTGGAACACACTCCCTCGGAGTATGGTGGAGTTTCCTTCCTTGGAGGTCTTTCAACAGAGGCTGGATAGCCATCTGTCAGGGATACTTTGATTAAGAGTTCCTGTGTGGCAGGGGGGTCAGACTGGATTGCCCTTGTGGCCTCTTCCAACTCTATGATTCTATGACTCTATGATTCTAGGCCATTCTTCTCAGCTCTTCTGGGTCCTGTTCTCTGGGGCAACAGAAAACAAGCTTGCTCCCTCCTCAATATGACATCCCTTCAAATATGAAGAGCAGGCCGGCCCAGCGTCATCAGGGGCTGGCCTGAAGACTGAGTGTCCTCCCTCCATAACTGTCATCTTTCGGCCGTTGAGGGAGAGAGCAGGCCAGCCCAGCGTCATCAGGGGCTGGCCTGAAGACTGAGTGTCCTCCCTCCATAACTGTCATCTTTCGGCCGTTGAGGGAGAGAGCAGGCTGGCCCAACGTCATCAGGGGCTGGCCTGAAGATACAGTGTATCTTAATTGTAGATTTTTCTTGTACTGTTATATAATTTTCTTGTACACCGCTATGATCTATTTGGAATAGCGGTTTATAAATAAAACATATTATTATTATTATATTTAAACAGAGCTATATTATTATTATTATTATTATTATTATTATTATTTATATACCACCTTTCCAAAGGATCAAGGCGGTTTACAAAATTACATAAAGAAATATATAAAATACATAAGCAATTTACATAAGCAAGTACATAAATTACCTAAACAATACTTAACGTATATAAACTAAAATTCCATCCCTCATTCCTTAACTAAAATACAAGCATCAAATTCTAAATTAAATTCATTAGATATTTAAAATAGATACATTTAAAATAAGCCCCAGGGACATTGGTGCCACGCTTCCTCAGCTGATGGTGTTGCTGGAGGAGTCAGGGAGGTGTTTCAAAGCTTCTAGAGACTCAGGAACACTGCTGCCAGGCTGTCTCAGCTGATGGAGTTGCTGGAGGAGGCAGGGAAGTGTTTCAAAGTTTCTAGAGCCTTAAGAACGCTGCTGCCAGGCTGTCTCAGTTGACGGAGTTGCTGGAAGAGGCAGGGCAGATGTTTTAAAGGCTCCAGAGCCTCAGGAACGCTGCTACCAGGCTGCCTCAACTGATGGAGTTGTTGGAGGAAGCAGGGCAGATGTTTTAAAGGCTCCAGAGCTTCAGGAACGCTGCTGCCAGGCTGTCTTAGCTGATGGAGTTGCTGGAGGAGGCAGGGCAGATGTTTTAAAGGCTCCAGAGCCTCAGGTACACTGCTGCCAGGCTGTCTCAGCTGATGAGAGTTGCTGGAAGAGGCAGGGCAGATGTTTTAAAGGCTGCAGAGACACAGAAACACTGATGCCATGCTGTCTCATCTCTTAACCTTTTCTTCTCCAGGCTAAACATCCCCAGCTCTCTTAAGTCATTCCTCATAGAGCATAGTTTCCAGACCCTTCACCATTTTAGTCACCCTCCTTTGGACATGTTGCAGTTTCTCAACATCCTTTTTGAATTGTGGTGCCCAGAACTGGACACATTATTCCAGGTGGGCCCTGACCAAAGCATAATAGAGTAGCACTACTACTTCCCTTTATATGAAGTATAAAGTATATGAAGGGATGGCATATTGAAGATGGAGCAAGCTTGTTTTCTGCTGCTCCAGAGACAAGAACACAGAACAAATAATGCAAGCTACAGGAGAAGAGATTCCATTAGGAGAAACTTCCTGACAGTAAGAGCTGTTTGACAGTGGAATGCACTCCCTCAGAAAGTGCTGGAGTCTCCTTCTTTGGAGGTCTTTAAACGAAGTCTGGATGTTGGGGGTGCTTTGATTGTGAGTTCCTGCATGGCAGAGGTTGGACTGGATGATAGAGAAGATCCTAAAGAGTAAAAATATTCAAATGAGCCCCAAAGTTAGAATTGTCCAAGCCATTGTACTCCCAGTAGCTATGTATAAATGTTAGAGCTGGACTGTGGAAAAAAACACATAAAAAGAAAATCAACCAATTCTATGATTCTATGTGGTGTTGAAGAAGAGTGCTGATGATATAGTGGACAGCCATAAAGACAAACAAATGGATCCTTTGGCAAGTCAGGCCAGAAGTACTGCTGGAGGCCAGAATGATTAAACTGAGGCTCTCGTATTTTGGCCACATTATCAGAAGGCATGACTCATTGGAAAAGAGAATAATACTGAGAAAGTTAGAGGGTAGAAGAAGGAGAGGTAGATTGCACACCTGGCTAGACTCAGTTTGAGAGGACACAGGCATGAGTCTGCAGGAAATGAGCAGAGCAGTAGAGGACAGGGAGACTTGGAAGTGTCTCATTCACAAGGTTGTCATAAGTCAAAGTCAACTCTAGGGCAGCTAGCCACAACAACAACAACATCAACAACCAGTTCAGAAGGTTAGAGGGGGAAAGGTGTTAGGGAAGGGAGAATCCCAGCACAGATCTCATTCCTTCATATATGTGCACATATGTACACTAATCACTGAAAACACTGTTCAGGCTCACACAATAGCTTCAGCAGTCACTGAAGTCTCATACACTGTTACATAGGCACATTGATTCTTTTCAACACGTGGCTGGGCTTTAGCATCAAACTGAGATCCCTTCCCATTTCCCACCTAAGACTGCAGCCTGATCAAATTTTTTAAAAAAAACAAAAACCTCCTTTCATTCTGTCAGCCACCAAAACAGTAAAAGCCATCCATTGGCCAAGCTTCTGCTAGCTATGCTTGCTTTTGCTGCCACCCTAGCTTGCACACCTGCCCTCTCCATCTTTTCCCACACATGTTCACCTGGATTGTGGGTTCTTGTTCACAGCACAATTTCTCCCTCTCACTGGTTGGAGGAGAGGGTAGTCCATGCTTTCAGTAACCCACAGGATAATCACCAAAGGTTTGATGAGAATAGTTGAGAGGGAAAATGACTGCATGTTTTCTTCCATATTGGTTTTCGCCAAAAGGTCAGAGACTTTTGTGTGTGTGTGAGAGAGAGAGAGAGAGTGTGTGTGAGTGTATATGTGTGTGTGAGAGAGAGAGATCTAAGCCTACTGGTAGACATTAGGGAGCATGCATAGATTCTGGGTTCTGCTGTTGGGACTTGCCAGGACTCAGATTTTTTTTTCCAAGGCCCTGCTACCAGAAAGGATCATGGGTTGCAGCATTGGCACTTGTATTCCAGTTAATAGCTTGTATTGCATGCATGCGCCCACTGATATTCTCACCAGTCTCTCCTCCTTGCTTTTTGCTACATTCGCATTATACCAGCACAACACTTATTGGCATTTTCACACTGAGTCAGAGAGCCCTGGTGAAAGCTGGGAATGGGCGAGGATAGCTGCACAGATTTTAAAGTTATATAATATATATATAAATCAAATATCTACCAGTGAGACTTGCCTGAGATACATCTCAACTGGAGGTACAGCAGCTGTTTGTGACTTCAGCCAGCTTCTTGAGATTTGGCAACATTAGATCTAAGATGTGTTGAGATTTCTCTGCTTGTGTCTCCCTAGATTTTGTTCTGGGATTCTAGGATTATTACAAGGCCAAGGCATGCACAGGGCTACAGTGTGTCATTGAAATGAGCTGAAATGCATTATCTTCCATCTGATCATCACATCCACATACTTGTACATGATTAATGAGTAGTCAAAAAGCCTGAAGGGCTTGTATTGAAACCTTCTTAATAGGGGAATGTATTGCAGACAAATCTATGTCCTTTTTCAAACACTCATTCATCAACATAGTGATTTGATTCTTCACAATTAAATGATGACATTTTGGATCAGTGGGACTCAGCCAAGTGGAACTTATGTACTTCTCTGCTTCCTGGCAACTACAGAAACTACCAAAAACTTATTTCCAAAATGCACATCCTCAGTTTATCTAATTTAGATAATGGGTTCTTTTTTTTCAGAATTAGAGCCCAACACTTGGCTCTCTGAGCAGGGGTAAAACTATGGGAGGGGGTAAAATTAGAACAATGCATCACCAATAAAAATTCTGCCCCCAGCCAGTTTCCAAATTCCTAGCATTGCAGTAACTTAAAACTTCAGTTGATCTTTTAGAAATACAGCTTAGGCATCCAAAGAAAAGAAGCAGGAAAAGTACCAAGGTAATGCAAACACACCAAATGTATTTCTTTATTATTATTTATTAGAGTATTTATACCTCGCCCTTCAGCCCTAAAGGCTATCAGAACAGCTTACAATTATTATGACTTCTTGATATTTTCAGATGTCCATGTCTCGTAGAATCATAGAATAATAAGAGTTGGAAGAGACCACAAGGGCCATCTAGTCCAAACCCCTGCCATGTAGGAAATCTAAATCAAAGCATCCTCGACAGATGGCCATCCAGCCTCTGTTTAAAGACCTCTAAGGACGGAGACTCCACTACACTCCAAGGGAGTGTGTTCCAATGCCGAACACCCCTTTCTGTCAGGAACTTCCTCCTAATGTTGAGGTGGAATTTCTTTTCCTGTAGCTTGCATCCATTGCTCCGGGTCCTAGTCTCTGGAGCAGCAGAAAACAAGTTAGCTCCCTCCTCGATATGACATCCCTTCACTATACTTCTATTGATGCAGCCTAAAATCGCATTGGCCTTGTTAGCTGCTGGATTGCACTGTTGACTCATGTTCAATTTGTGGCCTACTTGGACTCCCAGATCCCTTTCACACATAGTCTCGTTCAGCCAGGTGTCATCCGTCCTATATCTGTTCATTTCATTTTTTCACCCTAAGTACAGTACCTTACATTTCTCCATGTTGAAATTCATTTTGTTAGCTTTGCCCCAGCTTTCTAATCTATTAAGGTCATTTTCAATTTTGATCCTGTCCTCAGGAGTATTAGCTACTCCTCCCAATTTGGTGTCATCTGCAAATTTGATAAGTATACTCCCAATTCTGTCATCCAAGTCATTGATAAAGATGTTGAATAGCACTGGGCCCAGGACAGAACCCCACTGTTCACTTCTCTCCAGGATGAAAAGGAGCCATTGTTGAGCCACCCTTTGGGTTCAACCAGTCAACCAATTACAAATCCATGTAACAGTTATGTTGTCTAGCCCACATTTCACTAGCTTGTTTGCAAGAATGTCGTAGGGAACTCTGTCAAAAGCCTTACTGAAATCACAATGGACTATATTCAAAGCATTCCCTTCATCTACCAAGCTGGTAATTATAGCAAAAAAGAAGAGATTATATTTGTCTGGCATGACTTCTTTCTCTGAAACCCACGTTGACTTTTTCTGGTTATTGAATTGCCTTCTTCTCTGTTTAATGATCTGCTCTAGAATCTTTCCTGGTATAGATGTCAGACTAACTAGATTATAATTATTGGGATCCTCTTTTTTCCCCTTTTTGGAGATGGGGGCAATGTTTGCCCTCCTCCAGTCTGCTGGGACTTCTGTTCTCCAGGAGTTCTCAAAGATTATTGCCAACGCCTCCGATATTACATTTGCTAGTTCTTTTAATACCCTTGGATGTAGTTCATCTGGTCCTGGAGACTTAAATTCATTTAGATTAACAAGATATTCCTGTACTATCTCTTTACATATTCTGTGCTGAAATTCCCCTATTCTGTCCTCTGCTCCATTATCCTCAAGTTGAGCACCCTTTTCCTTTTCTGAGAACACAGAGGCAAAGAAGGTGTTGAGGATTTCTGCCTTTTCTCTGTCCCGTTAGCATTTTTGCTGTCTTCTCAATGCAGTGGCCCTACCGTTTCCTTCTTTTTCCTTTTACTGCAGACATATCCAAAAAAGTCCTTTTTATTGTTCTTAACCTCTCTAGCATGCCTGAGTTCATTCGCTATTTGTTTGAATTCCTGTTTGGTGATTTTCCCATTTTTCCATTTCTTATACATGTTCTGTTTAAAACTTAGCTCAGTTGAAAGTTCCTTATTCATCCATCCTGGTTTCTTGAGACACCTCCTATTTTTCTTCCTCACTGGAACTGTTTGAAATTGTGCCTTCAGTATCTCCCTTTTGAGAAACTCCCATCCATCCTGAACTCCCTTCTCTTTTAGTATTCCTGACCATGGGATCACCCCCCGTATTTCTCTAAATTTACTGAAATCAGCTCTCCTAAAGTCTAGAATGCATGCCTAACTATGCCTGGCTTCTCCTTTCCATTGTATAACAAACTCCAGGAGAACATAGTCATTTCACACGTAATGATCCCACCACTTACACCTCATTAACCAAGTCAGCCTTGTTGGTTAGGATCAGATCTAAAATAGCTGACCCCCTTGTTGCCTCATCCACCTTTTGGAAAATGAAATTGTCTCCAAAGCAAGTGAGGAATTTGCTAGACCTTGAGGATTTGACTGAGTTTGAATTCCAACAAATATCAAGATAGTTGAAGTCACCCATCACTACTACATCTCTCCTTTCAGAGTGTGAAGTATTCTGTTCTAGAAAGGCATCATCAAATTCCTCCATCTGACTGGGGGGGTCTGTAGTAGACTCTCACCATAACATCCTTGTTGTTTCCCTCCCCTTTAATTTTTATCCAGATGCTCTCCAGCTGGCTTCTAGGATTGATGTCCTGGATCTCTTCACTGGTGTAAATGTCCCTGACATATAATGCTATTCCCCCTCCTGTCCTGTTTGGCCTGTTTCTCTTGAAAAGGTTATATCCCTCTATTTCTACATTCCAACCATGATACTCATTCCACCAGGTTTCAGTGAGGCCTATTATATCATATTGGCTTTGTTGTACTAGAAGTTCAAGCTCATCTTGTTTATTTCCCATACTCTGTGCATTAGTGTAGAGACATTTAAGACCATGTGTTCCCTTTACTTGCTGCTTGTGCAAAAAAAATTCCTCCCACTGTTGGGTCTTTGCACTGTTTGCATTCTTCCCTCTACGACAGTTTGACTATTTTCACCAGCCCTTTTGCCTTTCAGAATACTGTCTCCCTCCCCATATATCTCAGTTTATAGCCCTCCTGATCAAATTTTTGAGACTATTGGCTAAAATGCCAACTAGTGTGAGATGCAACTCATCGCTCGCCAGAAGTCCCCCCTCATGGAACCGCAGCCCATGATCAAAGAATCCAAATCATTCTTGATGGCACACTCTGCGGAGCCAGTTGTTTACATCTGCTATTTTCCTCTCTCTTCCTGGACTATGCCCTTCAACTGGCAGAAAAGACGAGATGACACCTTGTGCATCCATTTCTTTCAGCTTCCTACCAAGAGCCTCATAATCCCTTCTGATGTTCTGAAGGCTTTGCCTTGCAGTATCATTGGTTACCACATGGACCAAAAGAAAGGGGTATTGGTCAGTAGGCTTGACCAGTCTTGTAAGCCTGTCTGTCACATCACAGATCTTTGCCCCAGGGAAACAACACACCTCTCGAGACATCTTGTCAGGCCTACAAATCACTGCTTCTGTACATCTCAGCAAGGAGTCCCCCACTATGACCACACACTTGCTTCTAGGCTTAGCAGCAACTGTTCCCTCTGGTGGAACTCTCAAGGCTCTCCTGCTCTGTCCCTGCAGTCTGTCCATGCTGCTCTTCCTCATCCTCCTTGATAAGGGAAAGAGCTTTCAAATCGATTCTCTAGCTGCAAGCTCACAGAACAATCCCTTGTTGACCTAGTTCTCTGTGTGACATTCCTCCAGCTGTCTGACTCCTGTGTATGTGAAGTGACCTCCTCTGCCCCAGCAACTTCCTCTGTGTGGTCCCCATCCAAGACCGTTCATTCCATTCTGTCCAGGAAATTCTCTTGCTCCCTAATATGCTGAAATGTAGCTGCTGGACTTTCTCCTCCAAGAGTGCTACCAACTTGCACTTGGTGCATGTGAAGTTCTCCACATCTGTAGGCAAGAAGGCAAACATCCCACAAGTGTCGCAAGTGACTGCAGCAGTTCCATCAGTGTCCATACTGAGAAGTCTTAAGTAATCACTGAAACAGCACTGTGGGCTTCCTCTTCAAAACATCCTCTGGTAAAACCAATGTTAAGGCCCCTGATGACCTGCCGTTTTCACCCATCTCTGGCAGTGAGCTCCATCAACTCAGCCTCTGCTGTAATTCTCCTTGGATGAAAAAAATTCAAACACTCACTACTCAAAATGGCTGCCCAACTACTTCTCTCCTTCTCCTTTCTGTGGCAGGAACTGCTCTGGAAAGTTTCTGGGAGGAGTTATATAGCTAGTCTGCTAGCTCCGCCCCCTAGTGACTCACAGATTTGACTCACAGAAGCTCCACCCCCTCAGCAACAAGCACACCCTCCCAAGAGTTTTAAAAAAATTCTCACTACTCAAAATGGCTGCCCAGCTACTTCTCTCCTTCTCCTCTCTGTGGCAGTGGCAGGAACTACTCTCAATTTGGTTGTAACTGGGCATGTTCGCCAAATGTGGTATAATGATCCTTCATTTTTGTCACATTTCCAGCATATACCTTTTCAATTTTTTAATTATTATTTTTGCTAATTTGTTTGGTGTAAAATACCAGCGACGTACCATTTTATAGACATTTTCTATTATATCCATGGAAGATGTGAATTTTAAATCTTGACTCCATGCCTTTTTCCAGTTTTCTAATTTAATTGTATAGCCTATGTTTTTCACCCATTTGATCATAGGCCTGTTACAGACTGCCAAAATAAAGCTGCTTTGGGTCTCTTTGGAGGTATGTTATTTAAATGATGCATGGGTCCTAAGAGTCCGGAGGTGGCGCCAAAGCCACACTCCATTCCTAAGCACTGGAGTGCAGCTTTGGTGCAGCTTCCGGATTCTTAGGATGCATGCATCATTTAAACAGCATACCTCCAAAGAGACCTGAAGCAGCTTTATTTTGGCAGTCTGTAACAGGCCATACACTCTTTTATAGTTTTATTTTCTAATTCTCCTTTCAGAAGAAGGTAATATAATTTAGAAATTGTGGGGTTTTGTTGTTGATGTTGTTCTTGTTGTTTTGCCAGTTATTTTGTTGAATAAAGAAGCCTCTCATAACAACCTTCGAGGCATCCCAGACTGTTTTCATAATATTACAATATAAATTTACATTTTAAATGAAATATTTGCCTGTGGGAAAAGATGTCTTGGTGGAAGCTTTGTCCAGACTGCCAAAACGTAAGAGTAAATGAGAGGAGATTGTTGATAAAGTGGGACCCTCATTATATGCGTATAGCAAAATCCAAAATTGACCTCAATGGTGGCATGGCCACAAGGCTGCATGACCATTGGGGACTATGGGACTTTGCCTCCCCAGCCACCCGAAGCCTACCTTGCCATGAATCACGGGCCTTGGGCATCCCTTGGCTAGACGGAAGACCTGGATGGAAGGAAGCTCCGAGGCCAGTGCTCCGAAGTGCCCATTCCTAGGGGTGCTCTGGGGCCCATCTGAATGGCCTTGGAGTCCGTTTCAGCTGCAGCCACGCTGAGGCTCCCTTGCTCCACTTCCTGCCCTCCAGGCCTCACCATGCACACTGGGGCCCTCAGAGTTTCCTTCCATCCAGGTCTTCCTTCCACTTGCATGGTGAGCCCTGGAGGTCAGGAAGCAGAGTGTCAGAGTCTCAGCAGGTCCGGAGCCAAAACGTACTGTGAGGTCATCTAGTCGGGCCCAAGAGCACCCCCAGGAATGGCCACTCCAGGGCGCTGCCCTTGGACCTTTCTTCCATCCAGCTCTTCCTTCCAACCAAGGGATGCCCAAGCCTTGCAATTTCTGCTGGCTCCGGGGTCAGCAAGAACCAGGAGCCTTGGGCGTCCCTTGACTGGAAGGAAGACCTGGATGGAAGGAAGCTCTGAGGGCTGCACTCTGGTCAGTGGGCCCCAGAGCTCCCTCCAAGAATAGGCACTCCGGAGCACCGCCCTCGGAGCCAAACAGAGACAAGGCTTGGATTTTGCAGCTCCAGGCCCAGCAGCCGGGATGGAGGCTTTGGACCCCAAAATCCAAGCCTTGGCTCTGTTGCTGGCTCCCATGGAATCTCAACCAAATCCAGGGCTTGGATTCTGGGATCCAGATCCTCCCTCCTTGCTGCTGGGCCTGGTGCTGCACAATCAAAGCCTTGGCTCTGCTCCCAGCCCCAGCAGACCCTGCCCCCACAGGAAAGCCCAGGCAGAAGCTTCCAAAGAAGCAGGTAAGCAGGGGATGAGGGAGAGAGGGAAGGAGAGGAGAAGAAAGGAAGACGGGAGGAAAGGAGGGGGAAGGACTTTTGTCCCCAATGGCAGGACGGGTGCGCGCACACCGTCATTTTTGACAATATGGGCTTGCCATCTGCAGATGCTCAAATCCATGGATGGTAAAGGTATAAGGAGGGCCCACTTATTTACTTTATTTTTCACACAAAAGCTAGGTTTGGGAGTTGTGACTTGTAGCCAGGCAAAATGGCTAGTCTGCCTATCCAGGAAGAAGAATCCCTACAGAAAAGTCTGCTGGAAGGGATTAAGTGGGCAAAATAACACCCTAAAGAATTGGAGTTTTAAAGTGGTGTATGATGTAAAAGTGACAAGGTATTTGTATTGAGATCTAAAATCTTGCAATTATATCACAATGTGAGAGCTGCTGGATATTTTGGGTTTGTAAAGACCCTTCACCTTGTTAGAACAGAATATTGGTGGCTAGGAATGCACCAAGATGTGCAGGCATATGCATGGGAATGCCCAATTTGTGTGGTAGCAAAAAGGGTGGGGGGCAAGGCTTGGGGACTGTTGCAACTGCTCTACACCTCTGCACAGCCATTGGCAAACATCAGTATGTACTTTATAGTAAACTTGTCTGTGATCAAGGGTAAAAATGTGTTTTGGTAGTGACTGACCATTGCAAGCTGATTTTATATTCTCATCACCCAACAACTGGCAAAATTATATATTCAGCATGTGTACAAACTGAACAAGGTGCCCAGTAAAATGGTCTCAGATCAGGGCCCCAAAATTGCAACTTATTTCACAATTTTGGAATGCTTTCTTGAAATTTTGGGGGATCAAAGCATGCAAAGAACCTTCATTTCATCTATCATCCTCAGTGGGATGGCCAGATGAAACATGTAGATCAGATTTTGAAACAATAATTGAGGTGTTATGTAAATGTTCAGCAGAATGATTGGTTAGATTTACTCCCATTTGTGGAGGTGGCATGCAGCAATTCAGAGGACATTGGTCATCTGATGCAGTGTATGGGCAGGGACTGAAGGTGTTACCAAGCCTTGAGGCTATCCAAACTTATCAGGTGTCATTGATTGAGTGGACACAGCAAATCCAAACTTCCTGGCCTCACTTTGTCAACTTGTGATGGTGCTAAAGAAACTTACAAAAATATGTGGACTAGAAATGTGATCCTAATTAGGATTTTTGGGTGGGGCAAGCATGTTTTTTACAAAAGCTGCAGGTGTTTAAAAAGTTTGTGGCCCTGTTTGTCATGAAAAAACTGGTCAACGAAGCTATTACAGAGTTGATAACACACAAGACTCATAAGCAATTACATTCTGTACTCAAACCAGCATCGAAGGATAGTTTGTGGCATCCAAGAGACTTATGCCCATGTTCCATCTTAAATGATGGAGATTAACATTTTGAAGTGCCAAAGATTTTGGACTTTAGATTACATAAGAGCAAATTGTAGGACTTTGTTCAATAGAAACATTTTCCTATGGGGGAAGATGAGTGGGTAGATTCAAACATATGTGGGTACCTGGGTTAGTGCACAAATTTCATAGAATCATAGAGTTGGAAGAGACCGCAAGGGCCATCCAGTCTAACCCCCTGCCATGCAGGAAATCCAAATCAAAGCATCCCCGACAGATGGCCATCCAGCCTCTGTTTGAAGACCTCCAGGGAAGGAGACTCCACTACACTCCGACTACATGCACAATCAAGACAAACCATGCCTGGGGTAAACACAAGCTAATCATTGGTACTAGTAATGGGGGATTTCCACTATCCTGATATTTCTTGGAAGTCCAACTGGGAAAAGAGACAGAAAATATGATCTGAAAATAGAAATTTTGAAATGGCTACAAAAAGTCATCTCATCTGTGAATTGGACTGAATCAGATTTGGAAAGGGTACGCCGCATCAGACCAGGGACAAACAAGATAACACCACGAGATGTAATAGTAAGAGTAACGAATTACAACAAAAGGAAGGATTAATGAATATGATGAGGAAGAATCCAGAAAAATTAAAATTTGATGATACCAAAGTAGAAATATATAATGACTACGGCTTGCAAACAAAAATGTGGAGGATGTTGATGAAACCATGTACTATTGCATTGATGAGAGTGGGAATTTATTATACATGGGGACATCCTGTACTTCTGAAATTTCAGAAAGCAGGGAAATGATATAGGATTGAATCAGTGGAACAAGGACTACAATTGTTGAAAGATCTAGGGATATATAAAGAAGAAGAAAGAGCAACCGAAGAGTCTAAAAAATCTGAAGGAAATGGAAAAGTAGTTCAGGTTGGAAAACTCAGAGGAGAAGCATGTGGAGGAAGCAGATTTCCAGAGGAAAGGAGAATTTACTGCAATCAAGTTTAAAGTCAAGTTTTTTGTTTTTATTAGCACTTGGAGGTTGGCAGTTTCTTTGGGCCTTGGGATGTCTTCGTTACCCCTCTCCACAAGGGTAGCTTCGGTGACTGGGGATAGAGCAATGTGCTCTAGCAAGAAGAAGTGGAGAGGTAAATGGGACAGGGGGAGGGAGGGGAGGAGGGAAGGGATATGGGTTGCACAAATTGGAGCCATTGGATAAAGAAATAAACAGTACTATGTTAGATAAACTGAAAATTTCAGCTTTAAACACCAAAGGTCTTGGTTTAGTGTTTAAACAAAGAAGGATTGAAGCTTTATTACGAAAGGACGCAGCAGATGTTATCTTTATTCAAGAGACATACCAACGACAAGAGGGGGAAAATGAACTGAAATTGAACTGGGCAAAGAATTATGAGAAAGCATCTGGAAGTTCTAAATCAAAGGGGGTAGCAATAATAATTGCAAAAAAATGTAATTTTGTAATAAATAAGGTAATAAAAGATGATGAAGGAAGATATATAATAATACTGGGAGAACTAGGTGAGGATAATTATGTATTTGTGAATGTATATGCATCAAATAAAAAACAAGAAGAGTTTTATGAGAGAGTGTTAAAGAAAGTGGAAAAAATACAAAAATAATATGTGATCATAGCAGGAGACTTTAACATGCAAATGGATAAGATTAAAGACAAATGTAACCCCTCAGTAAAGGATAAACATAGAAATATAACAAACTTAAATAAAATAATGAAAAAAGGGAATTTAAAGATGTCTAGAGATTAGTAAAATGGGATGAAAAGAAATATACATATTATTATGCTGTACATAAAAATATACTAGAATAGATTATATTTTTATTTCAAAAATATGATAAATAAAGTTTTAGATACCAAAATATCAAGTATAAAAATAAGTGGCCATGCTTTGGTGAGTGTATAAATTATTATTAAGAAAGTTTATGAACAAATAAAGAGATGGAGATTAAATACCAAGATATTGAATTATAAAGATATTGTTGATAAAATAGGAAAGGAATGGCAAAAAACATGGGATATAAATAATAAAGATGTGACAAAAGTTTTGTTATGGGATATGATGAAGGCAGTAACAAGAGGAATGTGTATAAAAGAATCACATAACCTTCAAAAAAGAGAAGAAGAAAGAAAAAAGAAATTAGAAACAGATATAGAACAATTAGAGAATAAATATATAGTTAATAGAAATAAGCAGATTTATGTGGAATTAAGGGCAAAAAGGAAGGAATTGCAAAAGATAGAACTAGATTAAGTACAAGAAAATTTGATTTATTTAAGAAGGGACTATTTCGAATATAGTAATAAAAACTCAAAAATGATGGCCAGGTCCACACAGAAAAAGAAAATGGAAAGTATGATAAATATAGTGAAGGATAAAGCTGGGAATATGTGTAGATTGATGAAAGAAAAAATAAATTTTTTTGAAGAATTTTATAAAGATTTATATCAAGCAGGAAAAAATTCATTAGATAAAATAAAAAAATATGTAGAAGAAAATTGGGGACAAATATTAAAGGAAGAAGGAATTATTGGGAAAACCCATTGAAAAGGTAGAGATAATAGAAGTAATTAGAACTTACAAAAATGGGGAAAAAAACGCCAGAAACGCAGTTGGATGGTTTAGGACTGAATATTATAAGGTGTTTCAAAAATATGTTCCACAAAACTGTTGAGTTATATAATGAAATAATAAATGGAGAGAAAAAATCCCCGCATCATGGCAGCAATCATTGGTAATATTAATACCAAAAAAATAGATAAACGATTTAACAGACCCCGGGTCATAGACCTATATATTTACAATCAGGATTGCAAAGATAATCACAGCAATAATAGCAAATAGAATGAATAAACATATGTAAATAATAGGGAAGATCAATGTGGATTTGTGAAAGGAAGACAGATGTCTAATTAGTAGGTAGGTTTTGAGTAAAATACATGTGGGGGATAACAAAATCAAAGCAGGGATCTTGGCATTGATTATTTAAATTTTAATGGCCAAACATTAAAATTAAGGAAATGAAAATCCATTTATGAAAAATATATTAGAAATATGGATAAATATAAAAAAGGATTAATGAATGAAAATCAATGATAACACCAATAATAATGGGGGAAATTCCCCCCCAATTTAAAAAGATTAGATAAAGAATTAAAGGAAAGGAAAATAGATAAAATAGAAAATTGGATGGAATTAAAAAATAGGCAAAAAAAATTTTATGCAAATAGAACCATGGTTTAAAAATTGAAATAAAAAAAATAGAAAAAGGAAAATAAAATAATTTGAACAAATAATCCAGAAGGAAAAGAATGGAGGAAAATGAATATGAAAGGTACAACTAGTAAAATTTATAAAAATTAATGAAAAATAAGAGGAAAACTATTAAATCAAATTATTTTAAAAGAAATGTGGAAGATGAATTAGGATGTAAAATTTGTGATAATGAATGGAAAAGATTTGGGAACAAGACATTTGAATATTTATCAGTGTGAATTAAGAATTATTATAATGATTTGGAAATGGTTTGTTGACACAATGTGAGACTATATAATATAAACAAAGATAATTCAAAATATTGTGGAGAGGCTGTCAGGAAGTAGGATCATATATACATATTTGGTGGCATGTAATATGTACAAAAATTGGGAAATGGTATAGTCGAGATAGAACAATTATGAATATAAAGATAGATAAAAAACCAACCTAGTATTGTTATCAACTATATAATGAAGTAGAATGGAAAGAAGAAAAAAAACCTTGTAACAAATTTGTTTACTGCTGTGAGATTAATCTAGCAAGAATTGGAAAATAAAAATAAATGTGAAAATTGGAGGGATTGGTATAAAGAAGTTTGGAAGTTAGCATTAATGACAAATTAGCATGTAAATGAAAGTAAAAAAGGATTATGGAAAGAAATTATTTTGATGAAATTGGGAAAAAATTAATAAAAATATATTAGAAAAGAGATGGGAAATTACTCCACGGAGGAATTAAATTTTGGATGGAGTATAAAGAGAAGGCCGGGGGTGGGGGGGGGTGGGGGCACTGAGGTGATATTTAGGATTTTTTGTTAACTTCAAAAAACGAATAACTGCAAATGTATGTATGGAAAGAGTATAAAATCTGTTTTGTTTAGTAAAATTTCAAAAATACTAAATTTTTAAAAAAAGGAAGTCCAACTGTGCCAGAGATTTAAGGTTCAACAAATTGCTTAATTGCCTTACAGACAATTTCATTATCCAGATTATAGAAGAGCCAACAAGGGGATCAGCTATTTTCGATCTGATCCTAAACAACAGTGATGATCTGGTTAATGGGGTCAACGTGGCAGGATTCTTAGGAGTGATCACACGCTCCTGGAATTTACAGCAGAAATGGTTAGCCAGGTATAGACAGACACAAGTTCTAGACTTTAAGAAAATTGATTTGAGTAAACTTTGGGAAATACTGGTAATGATCCCATGGTCAAAAATTCTAATAAAGAAGGGGGGGGGTCATGGTTGATGGGAATTTCTTTAAACTGAAATATTAAAAGCACAATTTATTTCTTTTTTTTTAAATAAATTTTTATTGAGAATTCACATAGTAAAACACAATAACACAACACAAAAAAACAAAAAATAAAAAATATAATATTAGTAATAAACTTAAATTTATCTTATAAATAACAAACCAATCACCTATCTTTGTCAGGTTTTAGAATAAGTGAGATGCTTGCTTCTTTCCAAGTTTTTGGGAGATTATCTATATTAATTTCATTCAACATTTTTTGTAATGGATCTATTAATTGTTCTTCTAATACTTTATAATATGTTGTAAAACCATCAGGACCTGGAGTTTTCCTTTTTTTTTTTTTTTTTTTTTTTTTTTTTTTTTTATGACTTGTCTGATTTCCTCTTTAGTTATTGGTATCTCCAAAGAGTTAATCTGATCCTCAACTATTTGTGGAAAATTAATTTTATCAATATAATTCTTCATTTGTCTTATCTCAATGTCTTGTTCATAATATAAAGTTTTAAAGTAATTGTAAAAAATTTCTTTTATTTTTTTCTTGATCCGTTACTATTTCTTCTCCCAATTTAATTTGTGTTATTAAATTTTTCTCCCTTTCTTTTTTAGTTTTATATGATAACCACCTTCCAGATTTATTTGCATTTTCAAAGTAATATTGCTCTGTAAATTTCATTCTCTTTTCGACCTCATCTGTTAAACACATTGATTTTGTGTTTAACAAAAGCACAATTTCAAACAGTTCCAATGAAGAAGAAAAATGGGAGGTCTTTAAAGAAACCAGGATGGATGTCTAAAGAGCTAAGATTTAAAAGGGGCATCTACAAGAAATGAAAAATGGGGGAAATCACCAGAGAAGAATTCAAACAAATAGCCAGGTCATGTAAGGAGAAAGTCAGAAAAGCTAAAGGACAGAATGAGTTCAGAGTTGCTAAAGAGGTTAAAAACAATTAAAAGGGGTTGGGGTTTTTGGGGTTTTTTATTGTTTTTATGTTTGTAGAAAAAGTAAGAACAAGGGCCACTGCATGGAGAAGATGGCAAAAAGCTAATGGGACCGAGAAAAGACAGAATTAATCAACACCTTCTTTGCCTTGGTGTCTGAAAAGGAGAACGGTGCTCAAATTGGAACAGTGCTCAGCCTGGGGGAAATGGAGCAGATGATGCACTATGGGAAATACAGCAGACAATCGGTAAAGCGGTAGTACAGGAATACCTGGCTACTCTAAATCAATTGAAGCCCCCAGGGCTAAATGAATTTCATCCAAGGGGTATTAAAAGAACTGGCAGAAGTAATCTCAGAATCACCAGCAATTATCTTTTAGAATTTCTGGCAATCAGAAGTCCCAAAAGACTGGAGGAAGGCAAGTGTTTTTCCCATCTTCAAAAATGGGAGGGGGAGGAGAGAATTCAAATAATTACTGCCCAATCAAGCAGACATCAATACTAAGATTCTAGAGCAGACCAGGAAACAGTCAGTAGAAAGAAAATGGTTTGATCATTAAAAGTCAACAAAGCTTTCTCAAAAATAAGTCACACCAGATTAATCTTTTCTCCCTTTTTTGATACTTTGAGAGAAGTAATAGTACTACACTATTCTGCTCTGATCCAGTTTTGAGGATGGCACTTCAATTAGGATATTCACAAGCTGGAATGTGTCGAGAGGAGAGTGACCATAATGGTGAAAGGTCTGGAAACCATGTCCTATAAAGAGTGGTTTAAGGAGCTGGCTATGTTTAGCCTGGAGAAGGGAAAAATGGATGGCCGATGTGATCTGTTCCAACTCTATGATTCAATGAGTTTTGCACCAATTTTGTTAAGAGGGAGATATTGTGGGAGGATGTCAGGATCCAAATCCAAAAGAGTTCCTTCCATAGTTTTGATGGTGTTACCTGCCTACATTCCTGGTTTACAAGCAGATGGGTGGGGAGGAGAGATTTTAATGAGAGTTCTAATGTCACTCACATGTGCAATGGCTGGTACAGGGTTGGAAGGGAGCAACTCTGGGAAAGAGAGACTATGAGAGTGTTTACATCTGAGGATTAATCAGTGTAAGCCTATTCAAAGTTTGCATTTCTGTGTGCTTTAATTATACTGTGTAACCAACCATGTCTCAGTCCTGACAACATAGGGCTGCTGGGAACATCTCTGGTTTCTGAATAGAATCTTACAATCATAGGCCCATTACAGATGGGCGTAAAGTACGTCCTGGGGACGTACTAGGGTTAGGGAAAGTGTGTGCCTTACGCATGCACCTAACCCTAGCACGTCCCCAGGATGTACAAAATCTGGAACTCTCTGGAATGGACTCCCGGAAGATATCCGCCTTAGCGGGTCATTGGAAGCCTTCAAAAAGGCATTAAAAACCTACCTCTTCCAACAAGCCTACCCTCTCGACTCTCTTTAGAGACTGTACTCCCCAACCTGACTATGTTACTGTAAATATTTTTGATTATTTAATTTTATTTAATTGTGCTATTTTTAGATAATTTTATTGAATTGTTAATACTGTACTGCAATTGTAATAGTAATTGTATTTTTAACTGTTTTTATGCTGTATTATGACCACGGTCATAGTTTTAAGTGATGTAAACCGCTTTGATCTCCAGGAAAAGCAGTATATAAATAAATTGTTTATTATTATTATTTTATTAAAATGGCGGTGCCATATACACATAGGCGCCGCCATTACGATGTCACTAACGCGCCGCCTCCAAATTGAGCGCCCTTTCTGCGGTGCTAGAAGGAGCTCCGAAATGGAGCTCCTTCCGCGATTTGCATCGCTGGCGCAGCCTTTAGATGGCTGCACCAGCAACACAAGGGAGAAAGAGGCCAAGTGGCCCCTTTCTCCTCCTCCCCACCGCCGTCGGGTGTCCTTGGGGCATGAAGCCCCAAGGACACCCCTTTCCAGGCCGCGGGGAAGCATCCTTTTGCCGCTTCCCCACGGCCTGGAAAGCAGCGGATCGGGGCCTCAGAGGCTGCCGCTCTGGCAGCTGAGGGCCCAATCTGGAAGGGAAAGGAGTGCCTACAAGCCGCCCCAAAGGGGCGGTCTGTAACATGCCATAGAATCATAAAGTTGGAATAGACAACTGTCAGGAAGTATCTAATTAGGGGAATTTCTGAATTTAGCTCAAATTGCTGAGAGGGAGGGTCCTAACAACACCCTTGTGAGACCGTGTCCCGTGATGTATATGAGAGGTCCAAAAGAATCCCTTGAGAGACGATGCTCAATTAAGTCCAAATATTTATTAAAAGGGGAAAACAAACGCACAGCAAAAGGCATACACATACATGTGTACACGCAATTCTCAATGAAAGTAAAAGAGGGAAATTTGAGAGAGAGTTGAGAGAGGCAAATCTACGGGAGAACTTACTTCCGAAGGCTTCTCCAGGGACCAGATGTGGATATAGATGATGAGAGGACACGGCCACCGAAACATGGGGGAAAATGGCTGAGGGAGCTAAAATCAGAGTTTGGTCTGACGGGAAGCCAGGCTGTATTCTGAATGTAGCACATCGGTGTGTGCTTAGACTGAGGCTTACATAGACAATTTCTAGACTCTGGCTATGAACGTAATGGCTTAACTGCAGCCAAGACAAAGGATGTAAAGACTGGGCTTTTGTTAAACCAAGGTGAAGAATAGTCTTGGCCAATGCACTTGGATCTGAACACAATCATGGAAGGCAAACAGATGAATTTACTTAATCACTGGGCCATCAGGTGTGAGGCCGAAAACAAACAGCAGGTATTGTACTGTTTTTTGGAGGAGAAGGTTTTCCTTGTCTAGCAACTCCCAAACTTCCTGTGGGGAATTTCCAGTCTTTTCTCTAGGGCTCCTATCCCCTCCTTTGCAAGCTGCCTACATGACATCTCTGCTTTGGAGAAATGGCAGTGTCCCTAGGAGGTCAGCTTGGGGGGGTCAAAGTGAATTTCACACACACTCCAAAATTTAATATAAATCGATATGCTCTAACACCACAAGGGCCATAGAATCATAGAGTTGGAACGACTACAAAGGAATAAATTTGTTCTTTTCATTACTGAAGCTTGGGTTTCTGAACTGAAGTAATCCTGTCTGTGACAGATGCTTTTTAAAGAAGAATTTGATTTTATAAATCCCATCTACATTTTAACATATTTCCTCAGTAATTAGTCCCATTCTTTGTAAGACTGAAGAATCAGTCCAAAACACTTAGGTTTATCCCTCCTGTCAACCTTAGAATTGTAGAATTGGAAGAGGTCACAATTCTATGGCCATCCAGTCCAAACACCTGCCATGCAAGAACTCTCAATCAAAGCGTCCCTGATGGATGTCCATCCAGCCTCTGTTTAAATACCTCCAAAGAAGCAGATTCCACCACACTACGAGGAAGCGTATTCCACTGTCAAACAGCTCTTACTGTCAGGAAGTTCCTCCTAATTTTTAGGTAGAATCTCTTTTTCTGTAGCTTGCATCCATTGTTTTGGATCTTATTCCCTGGGGCAGCAGAAAACAAGCTTGCTAGATCCTCAACAGGGCTATCATATCACCCCTTAACCACCTCTTCTCCAGGCTAAACATACAGGCTAAACATATGCAGCTCTCTATGTCATTCCGCATAGGGCATGGCTTCCAGACCCTTCACCATTTTAGTCACCACCATTGACATGCTCCAGTTTGTCAACATCCTTTTTGAAATGTGGTGCTCAGAACTGGAAACAGTACTGTATTCAAGCTGTGGCCTGACCAAAGCAGAATAGAGAAGCACTGTTACTTCCCTTGATCTAGACAGTATACTTCTATTGAGTTTTGCACCCATGCTTAACTTGTGGTCTACTAGGACTCCTAGATCCTTTTCACACATAGTCTTGTTAAACTAGGTGTCCCCCATCCTATATCTATGCATTTCATTTTCCCACCCTAAGTGCCATACTTTACATTTCTCCATATTGAAATTTATCTTGTTACCTTTGGCCCTGTTCAGGTCATTTTGAATTTCAATCCTCTCCTCTGGGGTATTAGCTACTCCTCCTAATTTGGTGTCATCTGCATATTTGATAAGCATGCCCTCTATTCTTTCATCCAAGTTGTTGATATAGATGTTAGATAGCACTGGGCCCAGGACAGAACCCTGTGGCACTGGTCACTAGTCAGTTCTTTCCAGGATGAAAAGGAGCCATTGCCAAGCACCATTTAGGTCTCCTGCCTTGCCAGCCTGTCAGGCATTAAGCCTTCTCTCCACCAATAAATTCAGCTAAATGTGGTATTACTCGAGCATATAGATTTTCATTTTGTCTCTCAGTAAGTCATCTGAGTTTTAAGCATTTCCCCCTATATCTTAGTTCTTGATTCAAAATAGAAGGTTTTTTTCCCCTTTGATCTTCTGATTAGGTATTTTTTTCTAGATCTTGAGTTTTGGGTTTTAGAGATTCTATTTCTCCTCTCATGCTTGTCACTTCTTTTGTGACTTCTTTGATTTTCTTTTCCAGTTTCTCAAGCCCTTTATTTATATTAATTAATTAATTAATTAATTTCCTGTTGTCTTTCAGGTCTTCCCTAATTTCTTGTTTGAAGGTTCACATCTCATTAATTATTAATTGAGTTGGATCTGTTTGTTTTGCTGGAGCTTCAACAGAACCTCTTCTGCTTGTAGTGTACATTTCAGCTCTGGGAGTTTGCAGCCTTGTTGTTTCTGCCATTTCCTTGTGTGGATTCCCCCTCTTTTTTTTATCCTTGTGATCCTCTGGATTGTTTTTCTAGATTAAATCACAACTTTTCCTTCTTGTCTTCATTTATTTGTTTTTATTTCAGGCAGCTGCAATATTTTGATTCTATTTAGCTCTTAGTGTACAATATTAGCAATTTTGTTCTTTATTTTGTTATAGTTCCCAGAGAATGGGCTAGTTTCTTATTAAGTCAAATGGTGAATAGCGAGGTGTCTGTTGCTTGTCTCAGTTTATATTTCTCTGGGCTTAGTTGATGATTCATCAAAATAGTAACAGGAAAGAGGAAATATAAAAATTTCCTGGGGCATTATTAGATAATTCAGTTGCAGTCAGTTCACTTAACCACAGATTAATGTTGAGCTAAGTCTAGAAAGAGACAAAGAGCAATCAGTTCAATTAATCAAACAAAAATTAATTGATTAATTAATTAATTTCAGTTCATTGGTCAGCTAATTAGCTAATCAGATCAACAATCAGTTATCAATCAGTTGGGTAATCCAAAAAGGAGGAAAATATTTAGGTTACTCAGGAAAGCAGTCAATTCAGTTAGTTAGACAAGGCATCAATTGTTGGTTCAGTTAATTATACAGTTCATTGTTCAGTTCCTTGTTCAAATAAGCAGGCCAACAATCAGTTGTCAATACCTTAAGCTATTTGGAGAGGAAAGAAATGCAGATTAATCAACTAAGTAGTCTATTCTGTTAAACATATAGTCAATCAATTGTCAGATAATTTGTTGTGCAGTTCATTAATTATTTGGGTGAACAAATAGTCAATTGTCCATAAATTGATCTATCAGAGAAGGAAGGAAATTCAGATCGGCCAAGCCAGCATACAATGCAGTTAATCAAGCATGCAATTTATTAAATTAAGCTATCAGATAAGAGAAGAGAAATCGGCTGCTTATTTTCCTATTAATTTCTTAGTAATCTTTGCTAATTTACTTGAGTATCAAGTATGAAGGAAAAAAGAATATATAAATATAAAAGATTACTTAGCACTTAACTAAATTCTATTAGCAGGGGTTTGCTTGAAGATTAAGGGTTGAGGATTAAAGAGACAGAGTTATGTCTACTCCACTTTCTGTTAGCGTATTTAATGTTTATATATTCTAGAATGCAATTTAAAATTAAAAAACAAAGTTCATTCAATTATTCATTTAGTTCCTTGGGTTCAAATTAGTTAGCTGGAGCCAAGGTCTATTCAAATGAAATCAGAGTTTTCTCTCTTTGCTTCCGTAGCTTCCCTCCATCTGACACTATTTCCACTAACTGCTCCTGATTTTTTTAAAAAACTTTTTTCTTCCCCTCTCCACTGTCTGACTTCTTTTAGGTCTTTCTGGCCACCATTTCTTACTTTACTTTATCTTTTGCCTTTGAGTTACTTTTTAACTTTTGGGGGTTTCTTTGCTTGGCTTTTCTTTGTCTTCATTCTTTTCTGCTTTCCTCTCCCGACCTCTTTTTCACTCCACTGTTGATTTTTACCACTGTCTCCTAGTTCTTGTTTGTGTCCGTGTCGGGCGTCGTCTATCTCCTTCAATAATCCAGGATAAACGTTATATATTTTTCAGGAGTCTAATCTTATTAGCTTTTTTGCCATTTGATTTTCTTAGATGTGGCACTGTTTGATGTCTTCGTAGGCTATTAAATTTGTGGAGTGCCTCTTGAGTTTGCCTTGAAGTAGTGAGGGCGTCTCCTCAGTCTATTTGTTATTGCGGTTGTAGTTGTAGTGTTGTGGTGTTATTCTTTCTCCATCTCCTGAATCAATTCCTGAGAGATTATATTATTGTTAAAATAAGGAAAATGTTCTTGTTCGTTCTAACAAACTGAAGCCTCAGGTTAGGATAAAAACTGCTTCACAAGCCAAATAGTCTCCAGTTAGTTGTTCCAGTGTCTTTGGTTGGCTACAAAGTCATGGTGAGGTTAGCCTTGATCACTCAGGGTGTTCTAAAGAAAAGGCAGTTGGCTGCTTTCCGGCTTTCTGGCTGTGGGATGTCTTCTCCAAATATATTTATATTTGGGTTATTTTGTTCTTCAGTCCTTTTGGTCACTCTCACTTCCTTCTCCTCCTTCCAGTCCCAAGCATCAAATCCCTTCCCAAGGTTTGATTTGGAGGGGAGGAGTTCCACCTCTTATTCTGCCTTTTTGGAAGACGGGATCTGAGAGCTTCCCCAACACACGTCCGAACTCCTCAGCCCCATGACCAGAAGTCCCATGGCTTTTAATTTTATTCATAGATAATTATATTCTAACTTCTGTGTGAAGTCATACGCGGGTGGGCTTTACGCGGCATTCAGCATACACTGAAACCATGCAGGGAGGAAGGGACAGCACGTCCCATAGGGAGTAATGGGGTGCATGCCCATGGCACGCACACCGCCACGCCACCGCATTCACGAGCCCCATTCATTTAAATGGGGATTGAGCATGCACGGAATTTGCTTTACGTAGGGGAGTCAGAACATATCCCCCACATAAAGCAAGGGCGCACTGTACTTTCAGCTATACTCATTTTAACTCTTCTTGGCATCCTTCAGTCCTAGCTAATTGTAAGCTTTTTGATCCTGTGTAGCTAACAAGCACCAACAAAATAAAGTGCCAGAAGCTTGTCACTACTATAGAAAGCTTTAGCCTTAAGACACAGTGAAAAACAGCTTTCTCACAGATTTAATTTTTGTTGTGTTGGAATAGAAGCCCATTGTTAGTCATTTAATTTATTACAGTATTATTGCCATTGTGTTTGGAGGGAGATACAGTAGTATTTATAGATTTTTTGCCAGAAATGCCAAAATTAACTTGGAAGAGTTTTTGGCTGGGGGAGGTTTGGGGAGAAATTGATGCTGTGCCTCAGGCAACTTTCTTTGTTTCTTACACTGGTCTATGTGACTGTGAAAAAGCAGCATGTGTCCCTTAGGAAGAATGATATGTACATGTGGCAAAATATGTCTGAAAGTATTATGTAGAATGCAATACAGAAAATGTCTAGCTTATATTGTACAGTGGGCCCTTGGCATCCCCTTGGGTTTGGTTCCAGTCCCCCCCCCAACATGGCTGCCAAAATCCATGGATGTGCAAGTCCCATTATACACAATGCTGTCGTAAAATTGTGTTCCTTATATAAAATGATCAAAGTTTGCTTTGGGGGATTTAAAAAATATATTTTCAAGCTGTGGATGGTTGAATCTGTGGATAAAGAATCCATGGATAAGGAAAGATGTCTATATTATGTTTGATAATTATGTGCTGTTATGAGCATATTTATAGAAGTCCCTTCATCTCATGCTTTTCCTTCACCTTCATCTCATGTCTCATGTCCCTTCAACTCATGCATGAGAGCTCTCATGCTTTTCCTTTCCCTTTTTGGGAAACAAGGAAAATACAGGTAGGTCTTGATTGGTTGTTTAACACATTATTTTGACTTTCAGGAAGAAATATTGACCTGCACAAGTTTAATGCATGTGTGTTTTAATAAAGGTTCAACATCAAAGCTGCAGTAGACCTCACTGGAACTCATTCATCAGGCTGCTTTTCATTCATCTAATCGCAACTGTATTCTTTGCACTGAGAATGGCTAAAGGAGCAAAAGGCCCCAAACCAAAAAAGGTCACTTTGAAAGTTGCTAAGACTTGCATCAAGATAACATTTGATGGGAAGTATCGCCTTGATCTGAGTAAGATGGGCATCACAACTTTCCCCAGATGCATCCTTAAACTGGCTGATGTGGATGAATTAGACCTCAGCAGAAACATGATCAAGAAGATCCCAGACTCAATTGAGAAATTTCAGAATCTACGTTGGCTAGATTTGCATAGCAACCAGATTGACAAATTGCCAGAAACAATAGGGAATCTACAAAACCTTGTTTTTCTGAACCTCAGCAACAATAAGCTCACAGCTCGGAGCTTGCCAGTGGAGCTAAACCAGCTCAAGAACCTGCGTAACCTCAACCTTGGCCTAAACCATATTGACAATCTCCCAACTACTCTGGGGGCTTTAAAAGAACTTCAAGAAGTTGGGGTATTTGACAATTTGCTGACTACCATCCCTAACAGTATTGCAAAGCTCCCCAAACTCAAGAAGTTAAATACCAAGAGAAACCCTTTCCCTGGCCCTACGGAAGAAGAACTCTTTATTGATAATATCAAGCGCCTTGAGACACTTTACTTGGTGGAAGAGAAAGATCTTTGCTTCCCATGCTTGAGAAAATGTCAGGAGGAGAGGGACAAGTTAAACAAACTAAAGAATACAGTGTCTACTCCACTCAGAAAGCCAAACTTTTCAAACCTCATGACACCCAACTCCCTGGCAAAAGAGAATCAAGCAGAATGGAGGTAAACTGGGCCACAGCTGTCATCCATAGATGCATGGCCATTCATGAGGTAGGGCCATAGCATGGCATCCTTGCATCCAACCCTTGTAATTGCTTCCAAGCAATAAAACTGCTCTTGATCACATAATTCTGTCTACTAAAATGGATTTTCTTCTAGTAGGCATGTATCAATCTTATTCGTATTCGTATTAATCCCACTGTTTCTCCAGTATTGGGACTCAAAGTGGCTCACAATTTAAAAGAACAAAACAATTAAAAACATACAAAAAGAAAGCATTAAAATAGAAGTAAACTATTTGCAGTATTAAAACAAGTCATCTTCACTAAAAGAAGAAAGTGCAATTTAAATGATAAAAACTTCAGGAAAACAGTTCAGTTAAAACAAGACATCACCCCTAGCCCATTCTTTTAAAACTTTCTGTTTTGAACATTTGTCAGAATAAAAACGTTCCAGCCTACCACCAGAAAGACAAGGACAGAGATCAGCTAACAGGCAAGCTCAACATGGATCTTTGATGTGAGTGGAAGAGAAAGCATAAAGTGAGCTTGGGACAGTTGGATTAAATTTCCCAGTCTTTTTTTTTTTTTTTTTTTTTTTTTTTTGGGAGAGATTGTTGGGTCAAGGGTGAGGGTCTGTTGGAGTAAGGCTGTTTGGGTTTGTTTGAGCTTAGTGGAGGCCTGTTTGTATATGCATTAGTGTCTATTGTAATTTGATGACCTTGTGTCTGTCAGGGTGAAGAGTTTTTGTGAGCTTAGTAGAAGTATGATTTTATGCTTATTAGTAGTCTGTTCTATTGTGGGTAGCCTCAGATCCCCTTCCAAAGCACACTGTCTCAGGAAGGTAGGACTTTTGCTCAGAGGAAGTGAGTCAGAGATTTGGTGAAGGAAGGAGCTAGCAGCCTCTTGTTCTCTATGTAGCTGCAGCCCCAGACTCTGGAACTCATTGAACAGATCTTGGCTAACAGACAAGACCAACAAAGGAGTTTTACATGGATGTTTAGTGGGGGAATTTGCCAGAGGAGGCCCTGAGTTCTGTTTCAGTACCTACTTATGACTACAGCATATGGACAGTGATGGGGCTGCTGCAGTCACATGCAACAGCGTTGGTAAACATACTTGTCAAAGGATGTGAGTAACTTCACCTGCACCAAGTGCAAGTTGTTTCCCTAGTTGGAAGAGAAGGTCCAGGAACCTGAAGCCCACATATCCACTATGCAGAATTTTAGCGAGCATAACGATTTCTTGGGCAGAGAGGAGCAGACTATCCTGATTGAGAAACATACAGGAGATGTTTCTGTGGAGGAAGTCAGTACCCAAACAGAGGAGATAGACAAGTTGAGGCATGTGACATATAGCTGTAGAAGGACCAGGGATCATTCTGTGAGTTTGAACCTCTCTCCCTTTCAGTTATGTTAAAATAATTTTTATTCACTGTTCAAAAATAACAAAAACACAGTGATACACAATACACAAAACAGATAAACATAAACACACACACACAAAACAAATGGTAATAACTCCCCTTATCCCTATCTATTCTTCTCCTTTAAAGATAAAAAGTCTTCCCATTTCTTTCTGACTGTAACTATCTATTATTCTGTTTCCTCTTGTCTTCTTATCATCCTTAATACAACATAGCTATTTTCATTATCAAAAGTCTGTGTTTCAGTCCTAAAAAGAACTACTCAAATCCTATCATGCTAGTATCCCCTCTGTATTGATAATTCAAATATTCAATAATATTTAAAACTGTTTTAATATTGTCCTTTACTTGCCTTTTGTTAAGAAATATTTTTGTCATTATTTATATAGTCTTATAAAAATGTTTTAAATGGATTTGCCAAAATTACAGCAAAAATCCTGTAGTTTTCATTTAATAATGATTTAGGCCTATAGTTTTCATAATAATTTTCCTTGGGTAATGCCACAATATTTGCTCAAAGTATCCAGGATTTGTATTTTTAAAGAACATCATTCATTCTTAATTAAAGGGGTTTCACTATTGTCATAAAATGTGTTATAATATTCTGATGATAGGCAGCTGGGCCTGACAATACCCCCCCCC
>NC_056524.1:145151495-145151916 GCF_019175285.1 Sceloporus undulatus | reverse complement strand
TTTTATTATTGCTTGTTTTTTATTTTATTGCGTTAATTTTTATTATTGCTTGTTTTTTATTTTATTTCATTAATTTTTATTATTGCAAGTTTTTCATTTCATTTCATTTCATTAATTTTTATTTTTGCTTGTTTTTTAATTTTATTATTTAATTGTTTATTTTTTGGCTTTGGCCCCTCAGTTGTCTGAGGGACAGCAACATGGCCCCCGGCTCAAAAAGATTGTCTACCCCTGTTCTAGTTTAATTCGACATCCTAGAATTTGGGTCCAATATTTTTTTACACAAACACAGTACCACCACATGTGTATAAAAGATCCTGGTACTTTTTCACATTTCCAACACAATGTTGTTGTTGTTGGTGTTGTTGTTGTTATTATTATTATTATTATTATTATTATTATTATTATTATTATTATTATT
>NC_056524.1:145145903-145151485 GCF_019175285.1 Sceloporus undulatus | reverse complement strand
TGCCAGTTTTGTTGGTGTGAGGTACCACCAGTTTTGCATTTTATAATAATTCTCTCTTGTTTCAACACATACTGTGTAATTTAATCTTGTAATCCCCGTTTTTTCCCATTGTTCTAAGGGCAAGTTTTCCTTTATGTGTGGGCCAATTTAATCATGGAGGGTTTTATATATTCCTCATGCATTTCTATTTTAACAAAATACTTATAAAACAACGAATTTTTTTTTGTTTGCTTTTCATCAAATATTTATATTCTTCCAATATTGTTTTGCTTTGCTGCATGCCACCAGCAATGGTAGAATGTCCCTGGCTCTTTGTTACATTTCCAACATAAATTTGAGTTGTTTTTATACATTTTGGCCAATTTTTCTGGGGTAATATACCAATGTAGATACATTTTGTACAAATTCTCCCTCAAATTTTGTGATTTTGTATATTTCCCTATTTTGTTCCAAATATTTCCCCACTTTTTAAGTTCTATTGGATGCCCTACATTTTGTGCCCACTGAATCATTACATTTTGATAGTTTCTGGTTCCTGGTCCAAGTTAAGAATGAGCTTATAAATGTTACTAATCAGTTTAGGTTTATCCCCAGTTATTATTTTATCTAATTCATTTTTCTCTTCCTCAAACCCTTGTTCTGCACTATATATTTTAAATCGCTCTTTGATTTGTTGGTAATTAAACCAGTTGATCTCCAGACCCTCCTCTCGAAGCTCTTCCAATGTTTTCATGTTCCTACACCTTCCTTCCTTTTTAATTAACGTTTTATATGTTATCAATTTCTCTCCTTCCATCATCTCTCTTCTATAAAATGCTTCCTGGGGTGAGATCCATTTGGGAATTTTCCTATATAATTTGAATTTGTATTTTTGCCAAGTTTTTAATAATGACTTTCTTATGCAATGATTGTTAAATTTTCTGTCTGCCTCAACTTTCCCATATTGTAGGTAGGCATACCACCCAAATTTCAGATCGTCTCCCTCTAATTCTAATAATTTTTTATTTTCCAAATTGATCCACTCTTTTATCTATGTTAAAGCACAAGCCTCATAATATAATTTTAAATTTGGCATCCCAAATCACCCTTTTTCTTTGAAATCTTGTAGAATTTTCATTTTAACCCTTGGGTTTTTCCCATCCCAGATAAATTTTGTTATTTCCTTATTCCATATTTGAAAGGGTTTATCATTTAAGATTATTGGTAACATTTGAAATAAAAACATAAATTTAGGTAAGATAGACAATTTAATTATTGATATTTTCCCTAATAAAGAAAACTTTAGTTTGCCCCAATTTATTAAATCCTTTTTATCTCCTTCCAAATTTTGTTGTAATTTTTGTTAAATAATTCTACAGTGTTCTTTGAGATATGAATTCCTAAATATTTTACAGTTTTTTGAATTTTGATACCCATCATATGGCTCAACTCCTGCTCTTCCAAATTGGTTATGTTTTTTGTCAAAATTGCAGATTTAGCTCTGTTAATTTTGCAGCCCATAACTGCACCAAATTGATCAATAATTTTCATGACTTCCAATGCACTTTCTTTCGGATCATTCATTACAACTACTAGATCATCCGCAAAGGCTAATGTATTGTAGGAGTGATTTTTCTTTTTTAATCCATTTCTTTTTTGATTTTATTTTATCTTATCTTGACTAATAATCTTTCCATGACCAGAACAAACAACAATGGGTAGAGGGGGCATCCTTGCCTCGTACCTCTTTTAATTTGGAATCTTTGTGTTTTATCTCCATTTATGATGATTCTGGCTGTTTGCTCCTTGTAAATTTGTTTTATCCAATTGGTATAATTCGTCCCGAAATTCAATTTGTCTAAAATTTTATACAAAAATTGCCAATTAACCAAATCAAAAGCTCTTTCAAAATCAATGAATGCCAATCCAAGTTTGTCATTAATATGATTTTCATAATATTGTAATATATTCAGTATATACTGAACGTTGTCCTTCATTTGCCTTTTGGGAATGAAACCTCTTTGATCTTCTCCAATGCAGTCTTTCAAATTATTTTTTATTCTATTCACCAAAATTGTTGTGAATATTTTATAATCTTGATTTAGGAGGAAGATAGGTCTGAAATTTGCTGGATCTTCCCTATCTTTGCCACTTTTGGGAATAACCACTATGTTCACATCTTTCCATGATTCCGGTATTCCATTTTTCAATATATCATTCATTGTTTTCTGTAGGGGTATGATCAATTCTTCTTGAAATGTTTTATAAAATAAAGCTGTAAATGCACTCTGAATTGCATTTAATATTTCTGTTTTTGTAATCATATTGTTCAAATTTGCAAACTGCTCTTCATTTAGGGTTGCCATACGTCAGGACTTCCAAACCGGGACAAATGTAGGACAACATTTTCAAATGTAGGACACATTTTTTTAAAAATGGAGGACATGTGAAAAAATGTGATGATTTTTAAAAAATGTTAATATAAATGCATGTTTCTTAGGCATGATCAAAATGGAGGACATTTTGGCATTATTCTTAGACAGATGGCAGAAATGTACTTCCCTTTCTGGCCAAAGCACCCCCCTCCATTCCAAAACACACACAACAGCACATTTGGGCATAGAATATGGCTTCATTTAACATCACTTCTTGCATATTTCAGATGTTTGAAATTCACACTCTCTCCCCTTGTTAAAAGAAGGGAAACCTGTTAGCATTAAAAGCACCCAAAAGACACAGAAAGCGCACTTTGGGGGAAAATAACCTTTGAAAATGGGCACCCTCTTCCTCTTCCTCCTCCTCCTCCTCCTTCTCACCATGCACCAAGAAAGGGTGCTTTTCCCTCCCCCTGGCTGGCCCAGAGTTTCACTCCTCCTCCTCCTCCTCCTCCTAGGCTCCACCTCCTCCTTGAGGCTGGCCAATGGCAGAGTGGGGCTGGAAACATCCCCGCCCCAGCTGCTCTGCCATTGGCCAGCCAGCCTCAAGGGGACAAGTATTCCCTTTAGGTGCATGCGCATGCACAAACAGGCACTGCTGCTGGCCCTGGCCCTGGCAACTGCTGTGGGCAGCGCACAGCGCAGAGCAGGCATCAGAGGAGGTGGGTGGCATGGTAATGCGGAGGAGACAGAGGAGGAGGTGGAGGGTGGCATGGCCATGCCCAGGAGGCAGCGGAGGAGGGGGAGGAGGAGGAGGAGATGGGCGGTGCGGCCGGTCGTGGGCATTAGCGGCCGCGGCAATGGCTGCCGGCCCGGGCCCAAACCCGGGATTTAGAGTGAACCGGACTGGGACCGGGCCAGTACCCCCAAAACCGTTACAATCATGGGCGCAGCTGGGATATGGCATCCCTATCTTCATTTAATTTTACTTCTTGGAGATCCTCTATATATCTTTTAATTTTGTCTGTTTCAATTCCTATTCTTTATACAAATTTGTATAGAAATTCTGAAAACATTCCTTTATTTTTTCTTGTTGTGTATGAGTTACTCCTTCCTCTCTGATCCTGTTTATTGTACGTCTCTCTTCTTCTTTTCTAAGTTTCATAGATAGCCATTTCCCTGGTTGGTGGACATATTTCTGACTTTGTAGTTCTCTTGTGTACAATGAAAGGGTGGATAAGGAGAGAGCAGAAGGTGAGCTGTGTTGGATGGTCATCATTGACTTTTGATTGTTTTTTAAAAGCTTATGTGTGAGATGTTGTTAGTTGCGGCTGTGTGTTCTTCCTGATTACATGGCCAGGGCTTCTGCTAAATCACTAACTTCCTTGGGGGGCAGAGCTAGCAGCCAGCTATATAACTGCTGTCCCAATCTTTCCAGCTCAGTTTCTGAGGAGAGAGCAGAAGGTGAGGTGTGTTGGAAGAGTCATCCTTGATTATTTGACTTTTTTAAGGCTTGTGTGTGAGGGTTTTTTTTGGGAGGGATTGTGCTCTTTCTGATCACATGGTCCAAGGGGGCAAGGTTTCTAATAATAATAATAATAATAATAATAATATTTATTTGTATTCCATTTTTTCCCAAAGGAATCAAAGTGGATTCCAACAGTATAAATAAAACGTCAAACAATTAAAAATTACAATTTAAAAACCCCAAGACCCCTACCCTCCCCCCAATAATAAAAACAGTGATCAACTCATAAAAAGAGATTAAACATCAAAGAATTTAAAACTATCCAATCAAAACACCTTAATAATAATAATAATATAATAATATTTTTTTTATTTTTATACCGCCCTTCCATAGATCAGGGCGGTTGACAGCAAAATCACACACAATTTTTCAAGAAACATGTTTAAATAGGTATAGTTAAAATGAAGTTGGCCTATTGTGAGATCTGTGGTCAGAACTAGTTCAAAAATAAAAAGTTTCTTGCTTGAACAAAAAAGGTTTATTGAAGAACTCAGCATAAGTCCTTAACACGTTTAAGCAGTCTCTGATGAATCGAAACCTTTTCCCCAGTTAACAATCTGTTCACTCCTTCCCTTTCTCTCCTTAGCTGTTAACACAGCCAGTTGCAAGGTTCCCCTTGCTTTATACATCCTACCCCCCCCCCCCCCCGTGCATGTCTGCAACTCTGAGTTCACACATTCCAGTCAGATAATAAACTCCACAACTGCTTCCCTTCCCCCCAACCATTCTAGAAAATACACCCTTACCAACCACTTTGAATATCAAACTTTTAAACTACTAACCAATCCAATTACCATTCTGGATGAACCATGGAAGCTGGTTTCTGATACATATTTATCCCAAGTTCCCTGTGTGGTCTCATTATTTCATAGGTTGCTCATCAATAAGTGATATTGTTTATCCTACATTATCAACGCTTATGCTGAGAAGATGAAGTGTCAACTTTTTATCTGGGAATAATGTGATAATGAAAAGCGGAAAGAAATTGTATAGTGAATGCTGAATATTAATGGGGGACATTTCAAAATATAAGAGGACATTTCATCTCCTTGTGGTTATGTATTTTGTCAGATGATAAATCTGTGATCAAGAAACTAAATCCTTTTTGTGCTTGTGCCAACATAGAAACAAAGGGCATAATGAATGTAAGTTTCCTTTTCTTTGCTTGGCTATTCTGCCCTGAGGTTTGTTAGATGATAATAGATAGATAGGGAGAGATAGATAAACGCCGAGTGGGGGTCAGGGAATAGGTTCTCACCCCAAATAGGGAAGATTAGATACACATATAGAGAGGGAAGTAGAGATAAAGATGACAGGACTTTGAGAATAGGGGGGCTGCCACCATGAGGAATGGGTCAGATGGTCACGTATTGCATGGAGTTAGGCAGTTTTATGGGGGTGTTTGGGTAACTGATACCAAAGGTGCATACAGTCTTAGATCTCTACTTGGTAGAGGAACTAGGAACCAAATGGCCAACCCCCCGTTCTTTCCCCCTTCGAAACAAAGGGAGAAATTCTACATCAAAGGCTAAAACCGAAGGGAACCAACTCAAAGGGAGGGGTCTGGGGGATCTAAGGTTTCTGTCTCTTTGGAGTTCTTCAGATTCAACTAGACGTGGCCAGGAATACTTCTTTTTTTATTTATAAATCTTATTTGGTTTTTCTTGAAAGAATTACAAAATTAGAAATACGTCCAAACG
>NC_056524.1:145134880-145145878 GCF_019175285.1 Sceloporus undulatus | reverse complement strand
TGACATTACATAAAAGGAAGGAAAAAAAACATGCTTCTTATGTTAATTTTTCTTATTCCTTGAAGTAAAGAAACAGAGGTATCCTCTTTATTATTATTATTATTATTATTATTATTATTATTCTATATTTATGATTATCTATATTGTCTTCTACCAAGGTTTACTGGCACCTTGTTCTTTTCCCCTTACACTTTTTTTTGCTGTATATTAACCGGGAAAAAATGTTTTTTTTTGCTTCATCCAACTAAATTTCTACTAATATCTTTCATTTTTAACACCAGTTTTCTTGCAGTTTTCCCCATTTCTTTTCAAACATTTGCTTTGTTTTCCCTGCGATCAACATGGACATTTTATCCATCTCCTTCAATTCCAAAACCTTTAATTTCCAGTCTGTTAAATTTGGCATCCTTTTTTGTTTCCAGTATCTAGCGAATACCATGCGTGCTGCCGTTATTAAATATAAAATCGTACTAATCTGTGTTTGGTCTAATTTTTTCTGTGGTATTTCTATCATGTTAAGTAAAAATATTTCTGGGGAGAGTGGTAAATTAATATCTGTTATTTTTTGTATTTCTTTATGTATTTGTTTCCAGTATTTTTGGATTTCTTTACACTGCCACCATACATGGTACATCGTTCCCGTCTTCTCTCCACATTTCCAGCATTGCCCATTTACATTTTTTTTTCATTTTTGTCAACCTAGAGGGTGTCAGGTACCATCTGAATAGAATTTTATAATAATTTTCTTTCAGAGTATTCCCTTTCGTAAATTTCTGAGTATTCCTCCAAGATTTTTCTCATGTTTCTAAGGGTATTGTTTTTCCTAAATTTTCCATCCACCTTATCATAGAGACTTTAATCGTTTCCTCTTCTTGATCAAGATCCAGTAACATTTTGTAAATTTTCCTAATTGTACCTTTTTCCTTACCCATTATAATTCTGTCAAATTCCGTTTTTCCCATTTCTATGCCCCTGTCTTTTAAATCATTCTTTATTTCTGTTTTTAGTTGTTCATATTGTAACCAATTAATTTTTTCCCCCTCTCGTTCTATATCTTCCTTTTTTTAATTTCCAACTTTCCTTTTGTTTTTTCCACACAGTCCTCATGTTTTAACCATTTATGGTTCCCAACATATTCTCCTTTATGGAAAGCCTCTTGAGGAGAGGACCATTTCGGAATCTTGGTGTAAAAGAATTTCTTATAATTTTTCCAGATTTTTAATATTACCTTCCTTATTTTGTGTGTATTAAATTTTTTATCGTTATGGTCATATACTAGATAGGCATGCCATCCTTCCCTCATATTCATTGCTTCTATTTCTAATTGTTTCTTGTTTTCTAAAAGTATCCAATCTTTAGCCCATATGAGTACGCATGCCTTATAATATAATTCAAGATTAGGTAGTCCTAGTCCACCTTTTTCTTTCCTGCCTTGTAATACTTTTAATTTCATTCTGGGCTTCCTCCCTCTCCATATAAAGCTTGTTATCTCCTTGTTCCATTGTGTAAATGGTGATTTGTTTTCTATGATTGGAAGTGTTTGGAATAAGAATAACAGTTTGGGTAAAACCTGCATTTGTATTGTCGCTATCCTTCCCATAAGAGAGAGATACTTGTTATTCCAATTGTTTAAATCTTTTTAAATTATTTTCCATGTCTCTTCATAATTATTTTTATATAGGTCTTTATTGTTATTGGTTATAATTATCCCTAAGTATTTACTTCTGTCAATGAGTTTGAATTCAGTTCCTCTTTTTAGCATAGCTAAATCTTTGGTGTTTAAGTTTTTAGTTATTATACCACATTTACCTTTGTTTATTTTAACTCCGGCTACGTTTCCAAATTCTTCCATGATTTCCTCTACCCTTCTTATGCTCCTTATTGGGTCGTCAAGAAAAATTACTATGTCATCCGCGTATGCGCGCAAGTGGTATTGAAAATTTTCTGTTTTTGGCACCTTGATCTTTTTTTCCATTTTTATCTTTCTACATAATGTTTCTGTTATCATGATAAATAAGAGTGGGGAGAGTGGGCACCCCTGACGGGTCCCTTTAGATATTTCACATCTGTTTGTTTTCTCTCCATTAACTATTATTTGAGTTTCTTGATTTTTATATATTTTCTGTATTCCTTGCAGTATTTTACCTTGAATTCCACATTCTTCCAACAGTATCATTAAATAGTCCCAATTTACATTGTCAAAAGCCTTTTCTAGGTCCAGAAAGAGTAGTCCCAGTTTAAGATCCTTATGATTATTATAATATTCAATTATGTCCAGCACCGTACGAATATTATTTCTTAGATATCTCCCTGGGAGAAAGCCCGCTTGTTCTTCCGATATCCATTTTCCTAGAAATCTTTTTATTCTTTCTGCTAGAATAGATGCATAAATCTTGTAGTCGATATTCAGGAGTGTAATTGGGCGATAATTTTCTAGGTTTTCAAGATTTTTGCCTTCTTTAGGAATCAATACCGTTAATGATTGTCTCCATGTTTGGGGTATGTCCCCTGTATTGATAGTTTGATAGTTTTATGTAGCCACGGCGATATTTCTGATTTGAATATTTTATAATAATTTGGCGTAAATCCATCTGGGCCTGGTGCCTTATCCGCTTTTAATCTTTCTATTGCGGTTTCAACTTCCGATATTGATATGGGGGAGTTTAGATTTTCCAATTGAGACTTTGAAATTTTTGGGAGTTGGCATTCTTTTATGTAATCCCTTTTTCTTTCTTTCTCATTTACATCCTCTTTTTTTTGCTGAGCATATTTTTGAAGTATTGTTCTGTAATCCTGGTTAGATCTTTTTGTTGTGTATATACTCTGTTCTTTTCTCTGAGTTTTAATATTGTTTTTTCCGCCTTTTGTTTAGTTTATTCGCCAGCCATTTTCCTACCTTATTAGCATTTTCAAAATGGTAATGTTTGCACATTTTGATATTATACAGGGTCTCTTTTGTTAATTTTTGTTCAAGTTGTTTTCTAATTAGTTGTACTTCTTCACTTAAACTCTTGTCACTAGGATTTTCTATTTGTTTTTTCTCTTTATGTTTTAATTTTTCTATTATTTCTTTATCTTCCTGTTTTTTAATCTTTCTTTGTCTTATTTCCTGTTGGATGAAATAGCCTCTGATTACTGCCTTCGATGCATCCCATATCACATGTATTGGGGTTTCTTGGTTAACATTTTGTTCAAAATATATTTTAATTTCTTGCTTAATTTTTTCTACTATCTTTTCATCCATTAGGAGAGAGTCCTGGAGTTTCCATGAGTAATTTTTTTCCCCTATGCTTAACTGCACAAAAATTGGATTATGGTCAGAGATTATTTTAGGTATTATCTCTGTTGTTGTTATATATTTACATAGTGATTTGGATAATACTGTAAAGTCAATTCTGGACCAGGAGTTGTATCTTCCTGAGTAATATGTAAAATCTTTCGTCTTTTCATTCCTTTCTCTCCAAATATCTACTAAGAAATTCTCCTTTATTAGATTTTGTGCTGCTTTGGGAAGTACTCCTTGTATCTTATTTCTTTTGGTGGCCAGGAATACTTCTACTTAGTCCTTACAATAAAAACTTTCTGATCTACCCGAAGTTTGTCGTGGATTGTGGTCAGAGTAATTCCAAGTCTCACACAGGAAAGATTCTAGAGCAGAGCACAGGGAATCTGTGAACAAATTGTTGGGAATGACATAAACACAAAAAATTAACATGGATTCCCCCAAAACAAGCCATGCCACCAGACTAATCTAATCTCTCTCTCTCTTTTTCTTTCTCTAGGTAAAATTGTCTACTTAGTAGATGAAGGGAATGCTGTAGATATAGCATATCTTCATTTCAGTAAGGCCTTTGGCAAGGTCCCCCAGGATATTCTTGCAAACAAGCTAGTAAAATGTGGGCTAGACAACGCAACTGTTAAATAGATTTCTGATTGGTTGACTGGCCAAACCCAAAGGATGCTCAGCAATAGCTCATCTTCAACCTGGAGAGAAGTGACCAGAGGGGTTCCACAGGATTCTGTCCTGGGTCCAGTGCTAGTCAACATCTTTATCAGTGACATGGATGAAAGAATAGAGGGTATGCATATCAAATTTGTAGATGACACCAAATTAGGAGGAGTAGCTAATACCCCAGAGAATCAAAATGCAAAATGACCTAAATAGATTTGAATGCCGGGCCAAAAGTAACAAAATGAACTTCAACAGGGAGAAATGTAATAGAATTGCGAGTTTAGTCTAATATTTCTGTCATAAATTTAACCTGCGTATACACCTTATACCAACTGAATTGGTATGACAGAATGACATTTTAATTCTTTTTATACAGGAGCAAATAAAGCAGTTCAATGTTCATTTCCGAAAGAAATATGTTTGGAGGTAATTATACAATAATTTCATGTCATTGCCAAATAATTATTCTGGTAAACAGTGTACTTGTTCTGTTTTTAGAAAAGACAAGTCTAGTTTATTATGTTAATTGCAATCTCTCCACTGCTTCATTGGGTAACAATACTATTCTCCCTGTGGGGCTACATTTACAGTGCTAATTCATTTATGTCATTTCTATGGTGCTTTGAGGAATCAATATTACAGAGACCACTAACTGGAAAAATGGTTGAGCTTTGTGAAATTATTTGCATAGCATTTCCTTATGTATATATGTTTAGTGAGAGAAGGATTTTGTTTTAAATGCAGTCTATTTAGTGTGTCTTAGAAAGTGCTAAATTGATAATAGAGTAGCCTTTGGTATCCACTCGGGTTTGATTTTAGGATCTCTCATGGATAACAAAATCAATGGATGCTCAAGTCCAGTTATATACAATGGAATAGTAAAATGATGTTCCTTATATAAAATGGCAAATTCAAGCTTTGTTTTTAAATCTTTTTTGGGTGGGTGCTATTTTCAAGCCATGGATGGTTGAATCCATAGATGAAGAATCTGTGGATATGGAGGGTCAACTGTAGTAGTTTTTGTCTTGGATCTGAAATGCAAATTAAAATTTCTACTCTTTTTGACTAAATGGTTTATAGCTAGACAAAACATAGAACAAGTTAGATTGTTTAAGTATTTAGGTGTCCAATCATAGAATCATTGAATCGTAGAGTTGGAAGGGCCATCCAGTCCAACCCCCTGAGTAAATGAGTGGAAAAAGCAATAAAATGAAAGGGAGTGAATGGAGAAAATAGTCAGGTGAAAGGGAATGAATGGAGAAAACTGACCAGATGAAAGAAGGGAATGGAGAAAGTGGTAGGGGTACACGCAGCAGTTTCAGCACTGCTCTATTACTAAGCCCTTTTCAATACAGCACAACAGAATCAAGATCATATGAAAAGGGATTTAGTGGGGAAAGTGATCAGATAGTAAGAGGTGAGTGGGGAAAGAATCATGCTCTGGTGAAATAGAAGAGTCAATGCTGTTCAACTCCTTTCATCTGATCACTTTCCCCACCCCATTTCATCTGACCATGATCATGCTGTAATGTTTGTGCTTTGTTGAAGTGGACTTGGGAATAGAGCAGTATAGAAACAGCTACTGCACTGGAAAAGTGGCAATGAATTGGGAATCTGAAAGAACAACACTGAATCAGCTACTGCACTCTTCCATACAATCAGCCCCATGCTCTCAGGTCCTCTGGGAGGAACTTACTGCATCCTATAAAGATCAGATTGTCTGAGACCTCCCAGAGGGCTCCCAGCCTGTGGAATGGCCTGCTGGATGAGATCCATCAAATCACCAATCTAGATAGCTTCAAGAAAGCTGTTAAGATGGATCTCTTCCAGCAGGCCTTCCCAGAATAAATTACTTGGCCATGTAGCGACCTCCCCATATATCTGATGACGTTGCCCACCATTATTGTTTTAATTATTCATGTAATTTTAACCTTAAACTGTTTAATTCTTTTTAGGGGTGGGGGGTATTTTGTATATTTTATTTTATTTCATCATCTTTCTCACTCACTGTCTTTCATCTGATCATAATTCTTATATCTGATCACTTTCCCCACTCACTCTCTTTCATCTGATCATCTTCCACTGCTCTGATGTCTGTGGCAAAATGGATTTAGTGATAGAGGAGTACTGAAACAGCTTCTTGTTTAAATTCCTGCACTCAAAGAACAGCATTGAATCATTAACTCTGACTGGCACTGAAACAGCTTCACTCAACCAGCTACTCTTAGGGGTGGGTCTCACTGGCGATTTAAAACGATTTAAAATACGCCGGTTTCATTAAAATCGATTCAAAATAACCCAGATCTTATCCCGCGTGCTGAATCGCTTTTTATATTCATTCCTATTTGGCTATTTTAAACTGATATATTTCTCCGCTAGCGTTCTTATAATAAAGCGGTATATATATAAATCGATTACGTTCCCTCCTACCATTTTGGGAGCTGTCAATCATGGCTACGTCAGCACGATGTAGTACCTATATTGGTGCCATTGAGGCTCACCTTTGGTTGACCTCCTCCTCGGGGGGGTATAAAAGGGGCCGTTGTTAGGTCCCAGGCTTGTGGGTAGTGAAGATGGCAGCGGAAGGAGTTAGGAGGTTTATGTATTGGAGGACGGAGGAGATTGAAATGATGCTTGGTGTCTTTAAAAAATATCCCTCTGTGGTTCCACAGATCCTGCAGTCGACCCCCCGAAAAAATATTCATATTTTTTGGAGGATTGCTGCAGGACTATGGACCGAAGGTGGATATATCAGGGATGGGGTGATGGTCCGCAGAAAATTTAAATATTTAAAAGCAGCATTTTATAAAATGCTGGAACGCTTTGGCCCAAACCCCCCTCCCTCCGAGCTGCAGAAGTTTCCCAGTTCCAGCTCATGAAGGAACTCTGGGAGATGGCTGGGAGACCTCATCCCAAGGAGAGATTTCATGCAGGTAATTATTACTATTATTGTTATTATACTTCCTTTATGTTGCACTGCACATTTACACAGCGCTGCACATACAATTTATTTAATTGCTGGAAACACTGCCATACAGCTTTAAATCAGATTAAGTAAAACATTGCATGTAAGTTACAGTTATGATTATGATTATGATTATTATAATTGAAAAAGGATTAATTGCTTTTCAAAATGCAGGAAGAAATGTCTCTCCGCCACCCCCCAGAGCTCGTGAGCATTCTCCTTCTGTTGAGGAATTTGGTAGGTTGCAATAGTGCAATGACACTATTAATACTATTACAGTGGTACCCCGGGATACGAAAGCACCGCCTTACGAAATTCCCGGGATACGAAAAAATCCTATAGGAAAAAACTGTTCCGGGTTACGTTTTTTTTTCCGGCTTACAAAAGTTTTTTGGTGCTTTTTGGCGCTTTTTCGCACGAAATCGCGGCTTTTAGCGCTAGCGCCTATGGCTTTTTCGGGTTACGAAAAAAATCGGGTTACGAACGCCGCGGCGGAACGAATTAATTTAGTAACCCGAGGCACCACTGTACTGAGTTTATTAATGAATTTTATATCCTTTAAATTAATTACTTTATAATATATTACCAGCCTCAAACTGTGGCAGTAGTACAGGCCTGTACCTATTTTAGTATACATTAGTAAAAACAGATTGAGATTTCATGCATGGCTAGGGTCGATAATTCATGATATTGTATATGGTATCCTCTACTATTACCTTTGGTTGTTAGTCAATGCGTTTTCAATACACATTTAAACACTGACTTGATGCATGCCTGGCACAGTATAATATATGCTGCTACAATGGCAATTTATTTTTATGTTAGTGTTTGTAACCTAAAATTCATTATGAAATAGAGTCATTTATTTCATGATTATTTCTTCTTCTGAGTGCAGGAGGGATTGATTCACAACAGCCTTCCCCAGCCCCTTCATCAATCCCACCACTTGAGGGTGAAGATGGTAGGTTGAAAATGCATTTCTCATTATTTAAAGATAGAGAGTTCCTGCAGGGCAAAGGTTGAGAAAGGATGGCCTTTTTATTTCAATATAAGACCTTTGCAACAGGATTTTCTATATTATGGACTCTTATTATATTATTAAGTTATTGATATATTAATACAATGTAATAAATTGATAACACTGTAATAAATAGCTGTATTAAGTTATTTATTACAAGGCCCTGTTTAGGTGTAGAATATAAAAAACAGAGGCTCTTTCTTTCAGGTTCTTCCATCACCAAAGCATTGAAGGCCTTTCAGTTCCCTCAGGTTTGAGCTTCATTTTTTCTTTTATTGTATAATTTATATAAATTTATATTATTTTTTAACATAAAATTAAATATTAAAATATTAATATTTGAAATATAATAATAAACCGAAATTTATCAGTAAAGTTAAGACTTCCATATTTTAATGAACAATATTATTTTTTAATATTTTTTTTAATGAATCAAGATCAGAACAAGTTCTAGCAGAAACAGAAGGAGGAGTTCAACCAAGTACTGGTGAGTGACAATAAATTTATTTTGACTATTGCTTGTGGTGTTATGTTTTTTTAAAATAAATTTATGACTATCTGTTTAAAAGGCAATTTACTTCCAATGTAGGTCAGTATAGGCTTGAGGCAGGGATAGATCACTGGTCCATTGTTTTCCGCAATGTAACCATTTATATTTCTGCCATTTAAGCTTTTGAGAGCTGTGACTTTGCTTTGCTTAGCTTACCTTTGCAACAGTGAATGGACCTCATTAAATGTTGCATTCACCAATTTTTATTTATTAAATTGTGTTCTTAACTTAAATAAATGTTCAGTTTTTACATATGAAGTACATTTAGGAATTATTGGTAGGATAACAGGCATTACTTTAAGAAGATATTGATATATTATGTACATAGTACAACTTTTCAATTGTTTCCTTACATTATAGAAGACATTGTAGCATATTTACTATAATTCTGTATTGTTTAGATTTGGAGGGGCGCCTGGGGCATATTGAAAACAGGCTCGAATTGTATGATGCCAGCTTATCGAACCTGGTGTCCACTGAGAGCCGTGGGTAGAATTATAACCAATGTTTCATTTTGAAATGTAATTTTTCTTTTTGGTACATTTACATTACAAACATAGACACACACACACACACACACAAGCACACACTATTTCATGCACTAACTTTATTTTCTAATCCCACAGATAGAACTTTGGAGGAAAGAGTGGAGGCACTGGAGGATAGTATCTCAAAATTGCCCTCACCAGAGAAATGTTAGTATAGCCACATTTATTTATAAATGTTATACTGTACATGGTTATATAATAATTCATTTTTCCTTCTCTTTTGTTTCTCCTCAGTCCAAGAATTAGAAAACGATGTGCAACTTATGAAAAGTTGGTTCGTGGCATCGACCTTGGCTAATTTATAAGTTTAATTGTTTCTGGTTGTACACATTTCCCCATCACTGCTATGAATGTAATAGCAGTGATGGTTAAGTTATGTTATTGTTAAAGTTGTATATCACCTCAGGTTTTTTGTGATCAGCGTGATCACTAGTTATATGTTGTTCAATGTTGTTACTAAAGTTTACACTGTTCTTGCACTGTCACTATGCAATCTTGAAGCATCAATACGGGGCTACCTGTTACTGATGCAGATTAGCAGCCCAAAGGCTCTCTGGGCTAATTTGCACATCTTGCAAGGGATATGTAGTCCTGTATTTCCTTGCTTTGCACTAAAGGAATGTAATGTTCCTTCAAATTTTAGCACTTCGTACATTATACTGGTAAGCTTAGGCTTTATCTTAACAACCCCTCCCAGAGTTATGCTTCCAATACCAAAGTTTTTAAAAATCAAGACTTATTTTCCACTAAAATGATGCATTATTAATGCACAGATACAAGTCTACCTCAATCAGATGTGGATCAGGAAACTGATAATAACCCATTCTGATCTGTTCTTCTGTTAAGCCATGTTCCAAAAGTTGTAAAGCACCTCATGTACTTGATCAATTGATATATGTTGTACAATGTAGTTACTAAATTTTACACTGTTCTTGCACTGTCACTATGCAATCTTGAAGCATCAATACGGGGCTACCTGTTACTGATGATCAGCAGCCCAAAGGCTCTCTGGGCTGATTTGCACATCTTGCAAGGGATATGTAGTCCTGTATTTCCTTGCTTTGCACTAAAGGAATGTAATGTTCCTTCAAATGCTAGCACTTTATACATTATTCAAAAGGGGTTTATGTTCAATAATAAAAGTAATGTACCGTTACATTTGCTTTTTCCTATATAAGTGTAAAGTTATTATGTAATCATATTAATATTGACTGTTGTGTATTCTAAAATAAAAATAATTATTAACAATGCCATGCTCTGGAAAGCGATAAGTATTAATATGCTGTCTTTATTGCCCATGTGATAAGTAAAGGACAATATGAAATGTTACATTCATGTATTTTTGATGACAAAGTATAACAAAGTTGAACTACTGAGAAAAGCTACAATGCATATAGCACATATTAAGTCAGCTGTAAGAACATCAGGGAGAAAATGGAACAGGCTTCTTAATAATTCTGGGGGCCCGAAATTTCCTGGAAACTACCAAACTAGTACTTGGACCAGGGTTGTCTTTCTCTTGCTGCAAGGGCTCAGATGGAGTGGTATCCATCAAGCCAGAGGCTATTTCTTGGGAAGGCAGAGGTTGTTCTACATTTTGTAATTTCTCTGGAACCTTTTTCCTAACGCGGCTCACTACCCTGAGCTCTTTGCTTTCCAATTTGGCACAAGTCTCCTTATAGGTGGAGGAAAAATCTTTTAACACACCAATCAGCTCCCTGAAATTGGACCTAGTTTCCTCCAGAAACATTTTCTTCCATTGCATTTCTTCCTTAAAATGCTCATGATTGCGTTCCAACATACGCTCCAGATTCATTTAGGAGCATTCCATCATTTCTTTACCCATTTTTTCACAAGTAGATTTTTCTCTTCTTTTTTGAACTAAAGCAAGCCTCTCTGAAGGGGTGAGAGATGCTAATTGTCTAGCGGTGTAAGTCTCTGAAAATGAACAATAACAACAACATC
>NC_056524.1:145127710-145134870 GCF_019175285.1 Sceloporus undulatus | reverse complement strand
ATCATCATCATCATCATCATCATCATCATCATCATCATCATCATCATCATTATTATTATTAGATGCTGTAGAAATGTTCAAATGGCCCTCAGTTGTAGGACTGGACAGGGCAAAGATTAAAATAAATGGAAATAAATAGGATTCGAAAAATCCAGTTTGTGACCGCATTAACTCTCATGGCTCAGTGCTAGGGAATCCTGGGAATTGTAGTTTGTTGTTGCTCCAGACCTCTTTTTGATAAATAAAGCTCATTGTCTCTCAAAACTGCAATTCCCAGGGTTAACTAGCACTGAGCCATGGCAGTTAAAACTATTTTTTAATGCCATGGCCCAGTTCCATAAAAACCTGGGATTTGTAGTTTTGTAGAAACACTAAATGATTTCACAGATTGAATCCATGGATATTGGATGGAAAGAAAAGAGGAAAAGCAATAATAATTATAAGTGATTGCTGTAGAATTATTAATTGCAGGGCACACACAGCACTAATCCCTTAGCAAGGCAAAGAAGGAGCCAGAAAGGTGATTCCATCACACCTTTGAAGCCAGCCTAGAAATTGTCTCCATGGTAACAGGAAGTACCCCATTGTCCTGTCCTTTGCTCTGCCAGAGACCAAATGGAGAAACCTAAAGAAAGGAATGTGCAGCAAATAACATGACTTCTCAGGTTGAATTCAGGCTATAAAAAAGAACAGAAATAATAATAACATCAATAGTAACAATAATAATAATTGATTTCATTGATTTCATTGCAGAGTGCCCTCTAAAGCAGAAAAAATGATATTATTATTATTATTATTATTATTAAGCATAAAGCAATGCACACATGCAAAGCTTTCAAAGTTTCAAAGTTTGTTGTTGCAACAGAGCTCTTTTTGTTAAAGAAGGCTCAATGTCTCTCAAAACTGCAATTCCCAGGGTTAAGTAGCACTGTGCCAGGGCAGTTAAAGCAGTTTTTTCTCAGCTGTCCTTCCAATAGTTAAGTTCTGCCTTGCCCAGCCTCAGGACTTGCTGTGCTATGCAAATTGAGCTCCTTGAGAGAGGGGGAGCGCAAAAGGAATTCAGGGACAAAGGAATTCAGGGGCTGACCAGCCAGTGAAAGAGAAACGATACATAGTTTCATTCTAAGTACCAGTAAGTACAGATGCCACAGTAAAGAAATGCCGAAGTTCCTTAGTCTATATAGTTTGTGCCTTCTAAAATAGCACCACTGTTATCGGATTAAGGACAAAGGATGAAAAAGGCAGTTCTTTCTGCCTTGGCCCAGTTCCATAAAAACCTGGGAATTGTAGTTTGTAGAAACCGTTCATAATTTCACAGATTGAATAATAACAATAATTCTACAGCAATCACTTATTATTATTGAAGCGGTCTCAAACTGGATTATATATGCAGTATGGATTGGCCCTTGAGCATTGTTAATAACAAAGGTCCAAAACACATTGCATAAGTAATCCAGTTTGTGACCGCTTTAACTCTCATGGCTCAGTGCTAGGGAATCCTGGGAATTGTAGTTTGTTGTTGCAACAGAGCTCTTTTTGTTAAAGAAGGCTCAATGTCTCTCAAAACTGCAATTCCCAGGGTTAAGCATCACTGTGCCAGGGCAGTTAAAGCAGTTTTTTCTCAGCTGGCCTTCCAATGGTTAAGATCTGCCTTGCCCAGCCTCAGGACTTGCTGTGCTATGCAAATTGAGCTCCTTGAGAGTTAAAGCTTTTTTTTACTGCCATGGCCCAGTTCCATAAAAACCAGGGATTTATAGTTTTGTAGAAACACTAAATGATTTCCCAGATTGAATCCATGGATACTGGATGGAAAGAAAGGAGGAAAAGCAATAATAATTATAAGTGATTGCTGTAGAATTATTAATTGCAGGGCACACACAGCACTAATCCCTGAGCAAGGCAAGAAAGGAGCCAGAAAGGTGATTTGTCCTTTGTTCTGCCAGGGACCAAATGGAGAAACTTATATTAAATGTACTAACCACTAGGTTTCTCAGGTTGAAGGTTTGGAAATTCACTATTGTTCTGCTCCTCATCAGAAGACATTGGATGGTCCACAATACACTCTTCTGTCTGTCTGTTGTTTTCATCTTCAGGTATAATTTGTGTCAAGTCTTCCTCTTCTTCAACTGCAGTCAATTGTAATATATAGTGTTGTTGCAGTGGCTCTGCGACATATAACATAGTGAAAGAAAAAGGAAACAGTTTTATATTCTAATAGCATTGCATGCCTTAATTTTTAAAAATATTACATTACAGCAATCTAGAGGTAGACAATAATATTACCTTGAGTAAATAAATCTTCTGAACCCACATCAGGTGTTGAAGATAGAACTTGGGTCTGGGGTGCCATTTCCGAAGTGTCGCTTTTTCCCTCAAACTTTAGACCATTCCTTCCAGCTGCTCTTTTTGCCTCAACGCTTGCGTCGCCAGCAAAAATGTCCTGAAGCTCACGGAGAAAAGGAATCATTACAGCTCCCATACCACTAGTTTTAGACAGCTGTACACATTTTTTATACGATCTTTTCAGCGATTTCGCTTTCGTTCTACACTCGCTAGCATTCCTATTAAAACCACGTTTACGTAGTTGAGCCGCAATTTTTTCATACACACAGATGTTTCTGTGATTTTTGCTAAGTTGCATCTGAACTGTCTGCTTCCCCCAAAAAGCTATCAAATATCTAGTCTCATCAGATTTCCAGCTAGCTCTCCTGCCACCAGCTTTAGTGGAGTCTTCCATCATTAATTTAATGTTAAAAAGAGCCAAATAGGAGGTCAGAGCAAACACACGTGGCCGGTTATTCCAGAGTTGTTTTTAAAAATGGCTCTCTCTAGAGGGATAGGTGGAAATGGGAGGAGGGATGCAAGGTAGGCGATGCCAGAAAGGTGATACCTTCACACCTTTGAAGCCAGCCTAAAATTTGTCTCTATGGTAACAGGAAGTACTACTTTTCCCCATCCTTTGCTCTGGCAGGGAACAAGGATGCTATGGGCTGGTATAGCAGAAACTTCCACCCCTCCCCCTACCCCTACCGCTGAAATTGCATATGACCCCCCCCTACAGGCCCGGGTTGTAAAAAAAAAAAAAAAAAAAAAAAAAAAAAAAGGTCCAAACAAAAACCAAATCCCCCAAAAGACCAAAATCAATTTGTGTTATTTACAATTGTTGTTTACAATTGCACAAACTAAATAAAACACAATGAAAATATAAGGAAAATATAAGGAAGATGTAACATCAAAATTGATCAGAAGACTAGCAGGCTGATAAGCTTGAGAAGGAGGCAAATAAACACAACCAGTAAGTGCCTTGTATATATATATATATATATATATATATATATATATATATGAAAAATATTATAAGGAAAATAGGGAAACAGCTGCACTCTGACAGATGCAGGCACTTGAGCAAATGGGAAATCAGGCGCTTAAATGATTAATAGATTAAGCGCCTGTAAGACATTTAAAAAAAAATCCTTCTTACCTACCTCTTATCGCAAGACCTCCGCGGACAAAGGATGAGGGTAGTGAAAGATGGCGACGGCCACAACGGATGGGGACAAGAGAAAGGGCGACTCCCCCGAGCCAGCCCATCCAGCTAACCTGATTTCAAAGGCTGTCATTCCTATTTAAATGCTCCGATTCCTATCCCGATTCACAGAAAAAATGTAGGTTTGACCCTTCTACTTTTTTAACCCACGTTAAATGATGATAACACGAATCAAATAATAAACCTGTATACGATTCGATTTTAAGTAGGAACGATTGCGGGTTACTCTAGAACTGTTCTAGAGTTAATTCGGTTTCCAATAGGAATGCCTAACCTTGGATTCGATTGGTAGCCCGGCTTAAACGCCAGTGAGACCCACCCCTTAAATGGCCATGGTCAACTAGTTGTGCTAAGCCAGCCACACTGAACTGGCAGCATTGAAATAGTCATGCTGAAAAAGCAATATTAAACTGGCAGTGATGAATCATCCTAGATTGTCTTCTGGACTTGTTTGAATTCTACTATTTGATCAGGATCTGATAGTGCTAAAGCTATTGTCCATTTCTTTATACTAAAGGAGGACAGTTCATATCTGCTGCACTTAGGGTAATCCAGGCCAAGGTGTTACTACAACTATTGTTGCCATGCAGATGGTCAAGGGAAGGCATCATGAAACTGCCCTTTTGGGAATGCTGAGCCACTAGACCACCGGTCCTGGGGGTGTGGTGAAGCTGCATGGGGCAAGTACACTGGGGGGAGTGAATGTGGCTCATCTGAAGCCAAGTGGGTCCTTTAATTTTTTTTCTTCTGCCGGCCACAGACTGCACATGTGCACAAGAACAAAGGAGGAATCCTTGCTAAGTGACCAGCTGATGTTGGCATCCCTGTTTGCCTGCACAGTGCAAGCACCACCAACATCATGGATGCCTCCTCTCCCCATGGCCTGCGCCCTGTCACCCTGCAATGCACAGCCAGAGCCGCCACCGCCGCTGCTGCAAGGATGGTCCCATTGACCACTTCAGTAACAACCACAGACATGGATGACAGTAATGATGGCACAGGAGACACAACTGCTACAGTGAGTGCCTCAGTGGTCGAGCAGTATGCTGCCGGTGGTGCCATCACTATGTCTGAGATGAGGTGGACATGCCACTATTGGAAGCTCCTAAGGTGCACTTACTGGTGGGACAGGTTTGTCATACACATCTGGTCTGATGAGCAGATGAAGGCTATTCTTCCAAATGCCCTGAGTCATCTTTCACAGTCTAGTGGATATACTGCGTCCACAACTGGAGAGGTCAGTAATGAGGAGAGCCATCCTGGTGAAGAAGAGAGTGGCCATGGCCATCTGGATGTTCACACACAAAGCCAGATACAAGATGACTGCAGAGCACTTTGGGGCTGGCGCTGCTACCATGGGGGAAATGTCGGTGGAGTTCACCGTTGCCATGGACCGTGTACCTGGGGGATGCACATCAGGTAAGGAAAGCCACAATTCCTTCTCCTTTATCTTTGGCAGCCCTGTGCAACTGCGCGTAAAATGTCATCCCTTACAGTACATTCTCTGACGTTTGTAGAATGAGAAATGACCTGGAGTGGTCTATGGTGTAGCTGTGCAGTTGCAACAGAGTTGTCATTAATTACCCCGCTTCTCCCCATTCTTGTCAGCCACAGATCATGGATGCCTTCGGTCACCTAGGCTTCCCACAAGTAGTGGGCGCCATGGACGGGTGCCACTGTCTGATTGTGCCACCTCTGGGGCAGAGGAACATGTTTGTGAACCGAAACGGTTCCTATTCTGTCATCCGGGCACAGTACAAGGTGTTGGTTATAACCTTTAAAGCCCTACATGGCTTGAGTCCAACCTATTTGAGGGATCGCCTGCTTCAATATAATCTGCCCTGCACCCTCAGGTCCTCTGGGAGGAATCTATTGCAGCCTTTAAAAACCAGACTAACTGCTACCTCCCAGAGGGCCTTCTCTGCAATTGCTCCCAAACTATGGAACGGCCTGCCGGACGAGATCCGTCAAATTGCCAGTTTAGACAGCTTCAAAAAAGCTGTCAAGACAGATCTCTTCCAGCAGGCCTTTCCTGAATAAAGTGCCCGGCCACAGAATGACTGCCCCCCACATGGATTAGCCCACTGCTCTGTCCTTGTTATATTTTAATTGTGTTTTTAATAGATATTTTAATTGTACATGTTTAATCCTGTTTTAAGGGGGGGGAATTTGGGACATAATTTTGTAAATGTGGATTTTAATATGTTGTGAGCCACTTTGATTGTCTTGTAACAGAAAAGCGGGATCTAAATAAAAGTTTTATTTATTATTTATTATTTATTATCCTGCAAGAGACATGCGACCGCACAGGACACTTGGAAACGTGGAGCTTGGATGGGCAGGGCCCACTCATGATGCCAGGGTGGTAAGGAATTCTATCTTCTTCGAGACCATGGAGACTGGCATTTTTGTGGAAGGGAACCCCACTATCACCATCAGAGGCCAGCAGACTGGCCCTCTCCTACTCGCTGATAGTGTCTATGCAATTTGGATGTGGCTCATGAAGCCCTACCAGACCCCACCAGTCCCAAGAAGAAGCTATTCAACAAGAAGCTGAATCATGTGAGGGGTGTGGTGAAAAGATCATTTGGAAGATTGAAACCCCACTGGAGGTGCCTCACTGGCCCACTCCTTGTGGCAGAAGAGAACATGCCCAATATTGCCTCGTGTGTCACAACATCTGTGAGACAAAGGGGAAGGTCCTGGATGAGGGGCTGTGGTACAGGTGGTGTTTCGTGCTGCCCACCCTGGGAGCAGCCATGTGGGGTGATGACACAGGGACGTAGCCAGGATTTTGGGAAGGGGGGGTCAAGACTAAGTGCCACCATTTTGAGAGGCTAAGAGCCCCCCCAAGACACAAAAAGAGGGTCGAGCGTTTACCCTTGACACCTCGATGGCACCATTTTAACTTCCGTTATGGCTTCGTGCTATGGAATCTTGGGATCTGTAGTTTTGAGGACCTGTTGAGTCATCTGTCAGGTGCCACAACAAACTACAAATCCCAGGATTTCACAACATGGAGCCAAGGGCAGTTAAAGTGGCATCAAACTGGATTATTTTTTCAGTGCAGATGCAAACTGAGTCCTTCCTCTGAAGGTGTTTACATCAGATAAATTCAGCTCGATAAAGCAAAGTGCAGCTGCTCGAGCAATGAGCGGCAGCCACTCTGTTCATGCTCAGAGACACTCTGCTCATGCTCTGAGACACTGTATTCCAACTTCTGAGCTGAGCTAAGAACCCAGGTTGCATCCACACAACATTTCATTCCCACTTCCAAGAGGGATTTTTAATTTTAAAACACACACATACACTTTTTAATTCCAAGACTTATCTATCTATGGCGGGTTACAGACGGGCAAAAAGGGATGTACTCATAACGTCATGAAGGTAGAGCCTTCAGACGGGCTTTACCTGAATGCCGCCATGAACACGCCCCCTGCACGCCCCAAGCGGGAAGAAGCAGCATTAAAAAGGTGCTGCTTTTTCCCGCTTCTTTTTGATTTGCGGCGTACCTGCGCAGCTCCGTCTGTAAGCTGCTGCACCGATACATCAGAATTGCTACGCCACAAATATAAGTTGCCGGTTTAAAAGCTCCGTGTCAGCTGCGGCGCAT
>NC_056524.1:145120320-145127610 GCF_019175285.1 Sceloporus undulatus | reverse complement strand
GGGAACAAGAGGAGGAGAAGGCCGGGCACGCATCCCAGCCGCCACCTCCTTGGCCTTCGCTCGCCAGGAAAGGGCTCCGCAGAGCCCTTTCCCGGCAAACCAAGGCAAGCCGGGAAGAAGAGGAGAATGCTTGGCACCGCAACAATCGCCGCGATCCCAAGCGGCCCCTGCGTCCTTTCCCGGCCTGAGAGGAGGCCGAGGCTTCCTTCCAAGCCGGGAGGAAGAGGAGGCCGCTTGGCACCGCGGCAATCGCCGCGATCCCAAGCGGCCCCCACGCCCCTTCCCGGCCTTTTCATCCCGGAGAGACGTGATCAGTGGTGTGCTGCAGGGTTCTGTCCTAGGCCCTGTGCTGTTCAACATCTTTATCAATGACTTGGATGACAGTATTGGGGGCATACTTCTCAAATTTGCAGATGGCACCAAATTAGGAGGACTAGCTAATGCTCCAGAGGACAGGATCAAAATTAAAAATGACAGAATACATTAGAAAGCTGGGCCAAAGCTAACAAAATGAAATTCAACACAAAGAAATGTAAGGCACTGGGGAGGGGATGAAATGCATAGATATAGTATGGGGGACACCTGGCTGAATGAGACAACATGTGGAAGTGATCTAGAAGTTCAAGTAGACCACAAGGTGAATATGAATCAACAGTGCGACCAATGGGTTTCTAGATTGCATCAATAAAAGTATAGTGTCTAGATCAAGAGAAGGAATAGTGCCATTGTATTCTGCTTTGGTCAGGCTCACCTGGAATATTGTGTCAACTTCTGGGCACCACAATTCAAAAAGGATGTTGAGAAACTGGAGCGTGTCCAAAGGAGGGCAACTAAAAACATGGAAACCATGCCCTATGAGAAATGACTTAGGAAATTGGGGATGTAATCTGGAGAAGCGAAGATTAAGAAGTGATATGATAGCGCTCATTAACTATTTGAAGGGATATCATCTTGAGCAAGCTTGTTTTCTGCTGCTCCAGGGAAAGAGCAGAAGGAGCTCTAAGGAAGGAGATTCCACCACTCTCCGAGGAAGTGTGCTCCACTATTGAACAGCCATTACTGTTAGGAGGTTCCTCCTAATGTTGAAGTTAAATCTCTTTTCCTGCAGCTTGCATCCATTCTTCTGGGTCCTGTTCTATGGAACAGCAGAAAACAAGTTTGCTCCCTCCTCAAGATGACATCTCTTCAAATATTTAAACAGAGGTATCATATCACCTCTTAACCTTCTCTTCTCCTGGCTAAACATCCCCAGCTCCTTTAGTTGTTCCTTATAGGCCATGGTTTCCAGACCCTTCACCATTTTAGTCGCCCTCCTTAGAACATGCTCCCGTTTCTTAACATCCTTGGCACTCCCAAAACTCACTCCAATTTAACATAGTTTTATAAAAATGTCTATTGCCAAATTATATAGTCAAGTTACAAACTAGTTACCAAGTCAGGCATTCTTGTTGCATTTAACATATATCAATGATCCCTATAAAGGGGAAAAAAGGAGAATTGTCATAACCAGTTTTAAAATTGCTATCAGATTCAGAACTACCCTTGTGTGCCTAAAGGCATGCTAATTTACATTTTAATTACTTCCTAAGAAATTCCAGTGTTTGTTCATAATAGAACATAATGTCCATTTCAGAGAGCAGTGTTGCTAGATGCTTAATTATCATAATTATATAATTAGTGATGTTAATTATCTTTTTGTTCACACATAAATGTTACACAAACACTAACAGTTATATGTTTACTTGTTTTGATCTAGAGCCACTCACAACTAATTTGCCAACTATATGATATGACAGGAAGTACCCTTTCAATTGAAACTAAAAACTGAAGAGAGATGGAAATTTTCAGGAAGAAAAATTAAAATGTGATTTAGCTCCGTTTCAGAGACGAAATTCACTAATTTTATTATTATGAAAATCACTTATTGTTATCCATAGGAACCTAAAATATATTACACAAAAATATTTAACATACAATTATAATGTTTAGCATTTTTAATTAATTTAATCAGATGATAACTACAAATTTAATTCCTTTTTTTGTCACAAATAGAGATACACGTTCTGAACTTTTTTACCAGTTTATAAGGAACAGGTACAAAACTCAAGAAAAACCATAAATATTAGTAAAACAAAAGGTATATCTACATTATAGAAATAATGCAGTTTGACACCATGGCTCCATCCTACAGGATCCTTGGATTTGTAGTTTTGTGAGGCACTAACACTCATCAGCAGAGAAGGCTAAAGACTTTGTAAAACTACCAATAGATTCCATCAGATGGAGCTACAGCACTTGTAAGTGCTGCCCAGTGCAGATGCAACCATAGAAAACTATTTAGTCTCTCCTAGTCCTCCAAGCACACATAAAGTACTCATTCCTATAAAGCAAGATAAAACATGGTACACCATTGTTGTCAAGACTGGTCCAGCACATGCACAGTTGAATGTGACAAGAAGAAGAAGTAGAGCTTAATGTCATCAGCATAGTGGTAGAACTCCATCCAAAACTCTCTTATGACTTCATCCAGTTGCTTCATATAGATATTTAAAAGTTCTGTGATACCTACTATAAGTGTCCAATATATCCTTCTAGCTCCAGCTTTATATAAACATGTGATCAGTACACATCACTGACAAACAATGATTCTGGTATCCTGTCATAGTCATAGTCTTAAAAGTCATTAATCTTTATTGGTCATTGACAAAGACTGGTTTTTTTCTTTATGCAGTGAGTCCAATAGGATTTATCCTTTACAAGTGATCTAAGATGATCAATAGCAGGCCTCATGCAGCTGATGTATAAGGCAATGGTCAACTCTTTCATAGTTTGCAAATCTGTCCAACACAAATGATTCTAGTGTTTGAATACTTTACTCTTTGATTTATCAAATGAATAATTGCTGGCGAGATTTAATGTATATTTTATTATCAGCCTTTGACTGTATGTTTGAAGTTCTGTCCTTTGGTGGGAAAGATAAATGTTAAAAGTAGTTGTATATATGAATGGGCTGTTCAAATTGCTGATCAATAATTACAAACACTATCCCCCTCATTCATAAGAACTTATGCATCAATCATTCCAAAGTCTTCTAACTGAACTGTCTGGAATTTTGGGACAGTTTTATTTTCACTAATACCTACCCTTCCATTGGATCATCCTAGATTGTTGCTGTAATCTGGCTACCAAGTCAAATCCCATCTGTGAGAAAATTCATTACCAGTGTTGCTAAACAAAATTAAGGCAGTTCATTCACTTTCAGAAAGTCTGCTTTTACACTGCAAGAGACTGACTTGCATAACTGGGTAGTGATAATCATGGGAACACATGAAGAGTGTGCAGCCAGCTGCATTGGTAGTATCTTAAATTACTACATACAATGCATGTAGTAATTTAAAACTTAGTTGTTACGTCTGAAGATTTTTCACCATAAATTTACAGAATTTTTTTTCTTGTTTCTTATAATAATAATAATTTAATAATTTAATTTATTTCTATACCAGGGATCACAGCGGTGTACAACAGCAAATAAAACATACATCATATCATAAAAATACAACAATTAACAATTAAAAAACAATTAAAACCCTACAAAACAACCCCATACAAATGGCTGGATAGATGGAATCTGCCAATTACATTGCCAGGGGAGAAAAGATGACAACAGGCTCATGGGGGAAAAGCCTGGCGAAATAAAAAGGTCTTCAGGTTCTATGCAACGTTAGGAGTATGCAGGGGGTGGTATGAATGAATTAGGACTGAGGGTAGCCCTTGATCATACAATAACTTGTACATCTTCTCTGAGGACTGACACTGCTGCCCTTCTTGCTTCCTCTCTTCATTACTGATAAGGTAGAGAGCTTCAAATAAATTCTGGATCTCTAAACTCACAGAATTATCCATGATCCTTCTACTTCTGTGTATCAAATACATACCTCCTGCATTTGGGAACTGACCTCTTACTAACAGACATCCCCTGTGTGTTCCACTTGTTTATTTCCTGTGTATGGGATGTGACTTCCTCCCCAGAGACATCCCTAGAAACATTCTCAACCAGGACAGTCTGGTCCACTCTGTCCAAGAAATCCTCATGCTCCTCTAACATGCTGCAGAGTGGATAAACAGGCCTCAAGTCTTTGGATATTTTCTTCCAACAGGGTAACCAATTTGCACTTGGTGAAGGTGAAGTTACCCACATCCTTCAGCAAGAACAGAAACGTACCATAGCTGTTGGGGGTGATTGCAGCAGCTCCCTTATGGTTCATATTCAGAAGTCATAAGTAGGCACTAAAGTAGACTAACTTTGGCCTTAGAAGAGCCAAGCCATCCTGCTGTTAAGGTAAGTAGGGCTGCACCTCTTCATAATCTGGTAATCCTAGACACAAACTTTGTCCACTATAAACCCTTCTTTCTTATAAACACACAAAAAATTACTGCCTAAAGCAGGCAAAGATATGGAATTGTACTTGCATTTTGCCCAACAAGAACAATTTATCAGGCTTGGAGCTGTCAGACACTGACATGATAAGGAATAACAGAAAATGAAAAATGTTTTCCAGATTCAGTTTCTCCTTTAATTATGAGCCTTTCTTTCCCTTTCAGCAAAGAAAGACAGAAAATGCAGAAACACCAATTTCATGCACTGTGCCTGAATGATGTCTCTGTGCTGCCTTTTCCAGATGGCAACCCTTCTACTGCAAAAACTAATGATGTGGGCATATTTAGGGGAAAACCAATAACAGTCGTTAACCTTCAACAGTAAAAAGCATGTTGGGATGCATTAACAAATGTTTCTTGGGATGCATTAACAGATATCAATTACTTTGCTCACTGATGTGTAATCAGCTGTAATAATCAAAATTAATTTTAAGAAATAATTAAACAGACCCCAAGGCAAAAAGCTGGTGCCAGCACTATATGGTATCATGGACTCAGCACACCTGGAAGGAAGTGCCTCAGTCTATATCCAAAAAAGGAGATAAAGGACATGTATTGATGCTATTCACCAATGGTCTGAAATGTTTTGTATTACTCAAAAATACCTTCAGATAATTCATAATGAATATTATCAAAAATTCTGCTACTTGTTAAATGTCACAAATGTGCTTGCTTACCTTCCATGTACCTGCATGTAGTGCCTAGAACAGGCAGAGATGTGTCCCATATTTTCTTGGTTCTGTAAACTCCACACAGGCATGGCTCAGCAACTCATAGGATAATTATTTTAGCAATATAGTATTGCTAAAGACAATAAGCACAAGGCAAGACTGGAACAACAAGAGGCACCCCATCCTCTTCATGTAGGTTTGATTTTAAAAGACTGATTTAAATCCAATTATTAATCCTAACTAGGATAGATCCACTACTCTATTCAAAGAAACTATGGCGGGTTACAGACGGGCAGGGGAAGACGTCTTGAAGGTGTCTTCCCCTGAATACGGAGCCTTCAGACCGCCCGCCCCGGGGGCGTGGCTCAGGTGTATGGGGCTTCCACACTGGGGTAGTGAAGACGCCTCACCTGGGGCCGTTTCTGACCCGTAGCTTCCATACCACCGCCTCGCAGGACGCCGCAAAGAGAGAGGCAGCTTCTGCACGGGCAGCCAAAAACGCGGCTTTTTTTTTTCTTTTGCCGGCTGAGAAGTGCGCAGCTGCGGCAGTCCAGCACCGGCTGGCAATTTCCCTTTTGCCGGCTATGGAATGCGCATGTGCACATTTAAAGCGCCCAGGCCCCTTTAAACTTATTCCCCTCTTCTTTGTTCCCTGTGGTCTTACTGAAGCTGCAATCCACAGCCACAGGTGGCGCCACTGCCACTGCTGTCCCCTACGCCTCCTCCGCCTCCATTGCCGCTGCAATGGAGGTCCCATCATCCACCTCCACAACAGCTGTAGACTTGGATGACAGCAGCAGTGATGATGATGATGATGACACAGAACAGCGAAGGGCAGTGGCTGCCATAGCGGTTCATCAGGGTGCTGTTGGCGGTGCCATGGTCCTGGCCCGAGTGGCACGGCTCCACCGCTGCTGGAAGGTCTCTACATCGCAAGACTTGTGGGACAACTTTGTCTCAACCATATGGTCTGACAAGCAATGGAGGTATTTCTTCCGAATGCCCTGTGCCCTCTTCCACAGACTAGTGGGCATCCTGCGCCCAGAACTGGAGAAGTCAGACACAGTGATGAGGAGAGCCATCCCGGTGGAGAAGAGAGTGGCCATTGGTGTGTTTTCACTGGCACACAAATCCAGCTATGTTGTGACGGCGGCACTGTTTGGGGCTGGCATTGCCACCGTGGGGGAAATCGTGGTGGAGTTTGCCCTGGCCATGGAGAAGCTGCTGCTGTCACGGACCATGTACCTAGGGAACGCACATGAGGTAGGGACAGCCAGACCACCTTCCCTTTAATCTTTGGCAGTATTCTGTGTCAAATGTCACCCCCTCATTGTACATTTGCTGTTCTTGCTATGGTGCAGTTGCGCAAGTGTAAAAGAGTTGTCATGTCAATTCCTCTGTTTCTCTCCCTTCCTTTCCCCCACAGATTATGGATGCCTTTGGTCGGCGCGGCTTCCCACAAGTGGTTGGCCTCATGGATGGGTGCCACTGCCTGATCATACCACCCTTGGGGCAGAGGAATGCATATGTCAACAGAAAGGGCTCCTATTCTGTCGCCCTGCAAGGGACATGTGACCACACAGGAAGGTTCGTGGACGTGGAGCTCGGATGGCATGGGTCAGCCCACGATGCCAGGGTGGCATGGAATTCTCTCATCTACGAGGCCATGGAGGTTGGCATCTATGTGGAAGGGAACCCCAGCATCAACATCAGAGACCAGCAGATCGGGCCCCTGATACTGGCTGACTGTGCCTACCCCATTCGGAAGTGACTCATGACACCCTTCAAGAACCCCCACACTCCCAAAGAGAAGCTCTTCAATAAGAAGTTGAATGGCGTGAGGGGAGCCGTGGAGAGATCATTTGGCAGATTGAAGGCAAGATGGCGCTATCTCACTGCCCCACTCCTGGTGGTAGAGGAGAACGTGGTGCCCATCCTCGCATCATGCGCCATTCTGCACAACAGCTGTGAGACCAAGGGCAGGTTCCTGGATGAGGGCACGCAATATAGGCGCCGTTTTGTGCTGCCCACCGTGGGAGCAATCAAGGCGGATGAAGAGACTGCCAAGAAGGAAGCAGGGGAGGCTGTGAGGGATGCCCTGGCAGATATAAATAGAAAGCTTCTGCCATGTAGGAACACATAGAATGATTCTCCCATGCTGGGATACATAGAATCATTCTCC
>NC_056524.1:145099308-145120295 GCF_019175285.1 Sceloporus undulatus | reverse complement strand
CAAATGCATCTTCTTGTTCAAACATTTTAATAATTTCACTCTGGATTTGTTTCCAAATATCCTAGCCCTATCACACCCCACCATAGATGATAATAGGTTCCTGTCTCTTTCTGACACTTCCAGCACATTTTTTTACACCCGTTTTATAGATCTTGGGGATTTATCTGGTGTCAAGTGCCCCCTGTATAGTATTATAAGAGTTTCACATCATGCGAGAGGGAGTATTTCATTCTCTTATTCCAAGCTATCTCCCACTGTTCCAAATCAATTCCTCCCACAATTTTGCGCCCATTTAATCATGGCTTCCTAATTTTCATCATCCTCAGCGTACCAATCCAAGAGGTTTTTTTTTATAAATTTTAGATAATGTTTTTTGTTCCGAATTAAGAATGATATCTTCAATTTCAGTGTTAGCATTAGAAAATCCCTCTGTTTGCTATCTAGATGGTATCTCTCGTATATTTGTCTGTAGAAGCCAGTTTATGTTCCAATTTTTTTTTCTTTTAATACCTCGTAAGACTTTTTTTGCTCTTTGTCTAATAGGTCTCTAATCTCATCCAGGTTGTTCTCTTTTAGGATTACACTGTATAGAGCCTCATGGGGTGATAACCATAAAGGGGGTTTGGTGGATATTTTTTTTTGTACTTATTCCATATTCGGAATAATGCGGCATGAAGTAATGATTGTTAAAGTTTCGGTTAGCTTTCAACTTGTCATAAAATAAAAAACCGTGCCATCCAAACCTAATGTCGGTACTTTCCAACTTTAAAAGTTTCTTATCCTGTAGCTTATCCAGTCTTTAAGAAATGTAATAGCATGCATCATAATATATAAATTTTGGAAAGGAAAGCCCCCTCTCTCTTTACATCATGAAGTATTTTCACTTTGATTGTCGGCTTTTTGACGGCCCATACAAAATCATCAGCGTTTTGTGTTTGCCACTCTTTGAGTACTTTTTTCATTTTTTATAATTGGGAACAAAAAAAGTAAATTTGGAATCACCATCATCTTAACAGCTGCTATCCCCTAATAAGTGACAGTTTGAGATCTTTCCAACTTTTTATTTCCTTTTTAATTCTAACCATTTCTTTTGGTAATTATTTTTAAAGAAGTTTGAGTTTTTGTTTGTTGAAACAATCCCAAATTTTTACTTGTTACAGATTTAAATCCTGTATGTTTGTCGATTATTTTTTCAATATTACTCATATTTTTGTAATAACTGCTTTTTTTTTTCTGCATTTTATTTTTGATCCTGAGAATCGTTCAATATCTTTTAAATGTTTTATCAAACTGAGTACTCGTTAGTGAATCTCTAATGTAATAAGGATATCATCAGCATAAGCCTACTTTTAGAGATTCTCCCTTGCACTAACCCCTTTTATACATTCTCATGAAGTGGAAGAATTTCCTGTTATAATAGAAAGCTATAGAAAGATGGAGTCACCTGTGGTCAGTAAGAAAAATAGTTTTAAAGAGAGGCCTGAAAACTAGAGCAAAGGAGCAGAAAGTGCATTTGACCTGAGAGAAAGCTGGCACTAGCGAGCAGACATAATTAAGAAGGAGAGGCATCTGTTGAAGGTTAAAGGAGACTACTGAATAGCTAAGGGAGGGGTAAGGAGTAAGGAATGCAGGTTTAATTTAGCATGTACTCTGTCCTGATTGTAAGAATCTATATGTTTTAAACTGTAATTAGCCAATTAGGTGTATTGAAGAAGCTTCTTTGTCTAAAATTATAAAAAAAAGCCATTTTTGAATTATTTCTTTTGCCTCTGGAATGTTAATCCACTGGGGACATTTCTTTGCCAGTTTAAGAATAAAACTTTGGAATTTTCAGCCTTCTGAGTCCTTTACCTATTCCGGGTTACATCCAAGACCTGTGGCTTTGTGAGAGAACCCCAGGTTCTTAAGGGCTCCTCTGTTTTTTCTTCTATTCATTCATATCTCAGATTAATTTTAAAAGTTTCCAAAACCAATAAACAACAATGGCGAGTGGACAGCCCGCTGGTACCTCTATATAGTGAAATCGGTTGTGTTCTTTGATCGTTAATCAAACCCTTATTGTTTGGTGTAAATAGATTTTATCCAATTTATGAACTTTGACCTACATTTAAACCCGTGTCAATGTATTAATGATAGAATCCCAGTCAAGGCTGTCAAATGCCTTTTCTAAATCCAGAAAGATCAGTGCGAGCTTCCTGTCGCAGTGCAAATCAAAATGTTCAAAATGTCTAGTATATATCGTAAGTTTTCTTTAAATGTCTGTTAGGCAGGAAGCTGCACTAATCCTTCTGTATATTAACTGCAAAACTTTTTGCAGTCTGTTTGCCATGATATCCACGAACAGCTTATAGTCCAAGTTGAAGCAAACATATGGGTCTAAGTTCTTAAGAAATTGATGATCTGACCTTACTTTGGAATCAGCATAGTATTTGCCTCCCCATGTTGGTGGCAGATCACGCTGTTGATCGAATTCATCACTTCAAGAAGGATTGGTTGATTTCATTTTGGAAGGTCTTATAGAAACTAGCGGTAAAGGTCGGTCCAGACCTGGTGCCTTGCCGCTTTTTGCTCTTTGAATCACGCTGTTTAATTCTGTGATGGATATCTGTCTATTCAGCTCGACTATATGTTCTTTCAATGATAAGGATTAAGCCTGTTTCAGGTACGATTTCTAATTCTCTTCTCAGAGATATTTTTTTTTTTTTGGCTGAAAGATCTCTTTCAGTTTCAAGCCTTTTGAATCTGTAAAGTTCTTTGTCATCATTATCTGTTTATTTTTTTTTCCTCTTGTTCTTAGTTTTTGGGCAAGCCATCAACCTGGTTTGTTTTCAGTTTCAAGCCTTTTGAATCTGTAAAGTTCTTTGTCCATCATTAATCTGTTTATTTTTTTTTCCTCTTTGTTCTTAGTTTTGGGCCAGCCATCAACCTGGTTTGTTTGCTTGCTGGAATTGTTAATTCTTATGTTTCTCATCATATTGGCCAAATCTTCGCATCTCCATATTATATTGTTTCTGCAGTATTCTAATTCTCTTAGATCTTTTCACTATTCGGGTTTGTGTAATATTCCTGTTCTTTCTTGGCTATTTGTCAGTGATTGTGTTATTCTGGCCTTTCCTGATTAATACCTCTTGATATTTTTTAATAAAAAAAGCCTCTAACACTGCTTTGCTGGCAGCCCAAACCATCTTTATGCCATTCACCCTTTTTTAAGTTTTCTAAGAAATAGTTTTAAGTACTTGTTTGGCTTGTTCAACAATTTTTGGGCAGGTTAGTAGATAATCTGTGTAATTGCCATCTAAATTCTGAGTTTTCCTTCTTATTGTCAGGAGAATCGGATTGAGATCAGTATGAATTTTGGTAAGGTTTCCACTTTCTATCGTTTTGGAGATAAGGTTAGAAACAAAACATGTTGATTCTAGAGAAGGCTTTATGCCTCTCCAAAAAGAAGGTAAAATCCTGTTTCCTCCATATTTGTATCTCTCCAATTTTCAATAAACTCAAATCCTGCAAAAGCTTGAAAAGGATGTCGGGAGTTACCTGGTTCTCTTTTATTACCTTGAGTGATAATCAGTCAAGTAGTGATTCGTACTGCATTCCAGTCAACCGCAAAATTATGTCAATATCGTTATAATCTTGTAATACATTTCCGAGATTTTGAAAAAAGTTTACTTCCCATTATTTGATGCATAAACTGCGCACCAGCACAACTTTACGCTCGTTTATACTTATCCTATGCCAATATAGTGGCCGTCTTTGTCTGGAAATAGCTGTTTGGACTGTATTTGTTTTTGACATATACCACTACTCCTTCTTCTTTTGTTCGTTTGGCTGGTCACATAGTCTATTCCTAGTTTTTTTATTTCTTAGTAATCTTTTATCCTCTGTTTAATGTAAACATATGATGTCGTATTTCCCTTACCTAGGGTGGGAAAAACCTCTTTCCTTTTAGTTTGTTGTTCAAGACCTGAATATTCCATGAGAGTATGGCGTAAATTCGATGTTAGCGTGTGACCTTTAAACTTTATAACAGTCCTTTTTTACCCTTGTGTTTACATCTTCTTCTTCGTCTCGGTTTGCTTTCCTTTTCCACTTTCTTGCCTACACTTGTTTTGGCATTAGTATTTGCTCTGTTTCTTTCTGTCTCTTTTATTCTTGCTCCTCTCCTTTTCGGAATCTGTTTCTCCATTCTGATTCTCTTCCTCTTCTTTATTTTCTGAAGTAACAATCCCTTTCATCTTTTCCCTCCATATCACTTTTGTGTTTTTTATCTTGTGGCTCTTCCTCATGCGCCCTTCTTTCTTCCTTGTGTTTGGATTATCTTCTTTCACTTATAATTTGTTTCAATTCTCTTTCATATCTTTCCAAAATTCTTTAGCTTTGAGGACTGAGTTTAATTCTATCCAACATTGTTTTAGAGAGACAGAAATTCTTCCAGCTTTCCCATCTATATATTATGTTGTGTCTGCTAGTTTGGTTTGTTAGGAATTTGTAGCCTTCTCTTTTCTGAAGAATCCGCTTAGGAAAATCTTAAAAATCCTGACTTCGTAGTCTTTTATCATGAGTTTTTCCTGATACTTGTTTTTGTAATATAGGTCTCTTACATTTTTCTTAGAAAATATAATAATTGTCCCTCAGAAGGCCTTTATCTCTGGCAGTCTTTGAGTTGATTCTGTTATCTATTTGGTGCTCCAACTTATTTCTTGGATGGATATATTCATGTATTCGGGAGGATTGTTAAAAGTAAGTCATACAGATTCTCTCCTTGAGTTTCCTCTACTCCTCAAGCTTAAGCGTTCTGTCCGGATTTTTTCTCTTCTAAAACCCTCATATCCATATATCTTTCTTTCTCTGTCTCTTGCTCATTTCTGAACAGTGTCTTCTGTAAATTAGCTCTTTCCTCTAATTTCTGTATTCTTATGTTTCCTGACTTATTTCATTTGTAACAACTTCCAGAGTTTGTCTAATGTCCTTCAGCTCCACCCTCAGATCTTTCTTTATAGCACGCTCTAAATTTTTTATCTCTCTTGCCAGATTTGGTTCCATCTTACGACTTCTTCCAAAACAGAAGTTGTTCTATGGAGCATCTCCCTTGGGAGTAACTGGAGACTTGTGTTTTGAGAGGCAGCCGCGCCTCTCTTGCAGCTGCAGCCATTGTAGTGATTGCAAAGTAAAACAGTCTCTAGTAAGTTAATCTTTTAATTGCCTTAATTCAAAAGCAATTCCAGAAATTTTAAGTTCATAATATACTCGTCAAAATAAAATCAGTCAAATCCTCAGACAAAGTCCAATTTCCCCCGATATTTCCTGATAACATATGGAATTAGCATCAAAATTAGCATTAATGTCCAGCACTAGACTGTTTGAGTTTTTGGAGGATAGAATGTAGCAATAAATTACAATATAGTACAATAGTCTTACTTCCTGAATAAGTCCTAATTTTCTTTTAAGTTAGACAGGGGGAGGTTGGCTTCCATGCGACAAACTTTGCAAAATTCAAACTTGATTTCCCAAAGAAGGAAAATGGATAAACTTCTTTTCCTGCTGCTTGGGCTCCATTGTACTGTGAGGTTACCTTTAGTGAAGTCTCTCTTGTTTGTCCACCCAATAGTTAGAGGGAAAAACACACTTATCTTTGCTGTTGCTTTGTGGTTGATAAGCCTTGTAGTTTTGCAAATGATTGAAGTTAGTGTTGGGTGCCTGTTTGGCTGCTGCTGCGCTGCTGGGTTTGAGCCTCAGGTTTAACCGGGCTGGCTCCTTGGCTCCTCTGCTGCGGACCTGCATCCTCCGTCGGGCCCTTTTCTTTGCTCGTCCACGGCCCTCGGAGCCTCTGTGGGCACCCCACCACAAACCCCTCTTCCCAAGGGTATAATAGCTGCTTTAAGGGTCAAAAGTTGTTCTATAGGACCTTGTTTTCTTTGCAGCAACACCGCCGCGCAGAGCGAGCATTCCCCCTCGGAGCTCCGAGCGAATGCTCCTTCTGCCTTCACCAATCCTGGAAGCTCCTCTAAGGCTGACTTTAAAACAACAGAAATAGGACTAATTCTAAATTAAGAGGAAATTCTGGTCAAAAAACGATGTAACAGTATCAATTTTGTATAAATATCTGTTAAATCATTATAGAGGATGAAAATTGTTAAAGAAAACATGGTGACTTGGGCGCAAAACGTAGGGAAGGTGCTGGACCTGAAGCATGGGAACATTTAGACTATTAGACTGAATCATACTTTGTGTCACGATATAAGGAAAACTACTACAAATATTTTACAAGTGGTACTTGACACCAGAAAAAATAGCAAAATTTATGGCAATACTAACAGCAAATGTTGAAATTTTTTTAAATGAAGAAAGGAACATTATATATATCTGGGGATGTGCGAAGAAACTAAAAAATTTGGATGGAAATTCTTAGAAAACAATCAATAAAATATTACATATCAAATTAAACCTGAGATATTTTTACTAAATGTGATAGAAGATCAGCTAGGAAAAAAACATGGTTGTGTACTGTGTTCTACATGATATCATCTGCCAGACTGGTTTATGCTAAATGGTGGGAAATCAAGGAAGTCCCAGTGTAGAGAAATACTTTTTAAAACTTTATGAAGCTTTAAGATTTAGATAAGATAATGAGAAAACTTAGGCCTGTGTACAGACAGCCAAAATAAAGCTGCTTCGAGTCACAGTGGAGGTATGGTGTTTCAATGATGCATGCATCCTAAGACTCCAGAAGCACAAACCCAAAGCACGCTCAAGTCCTTAGGGCTGGAGCGTGGCTTGGTGCGACTTCTGGACTCTTAGGACATGCATCATGAAACACCATACCTCCACTGTGACTCGAACACTTTATTTTGGCTGTCTGTAACAGGCCTAAGAGATGAAAAATCGATAGATTTTAGAGATTGGAATTTATTATTTAGAACATGAATGGGGCAGCTGACTACAAATTTGATCAAGATTGAATAAATTTAGATTAATAATACCAGAAGGGTGAGGACTTAAAAAGAAAAGGCAGATAACAAAAATTTTTATAAGACATGTAAAGATAAGATTTCCTTTGTGATGCGTGGATACCAACACAAACAAGGTAAATAATCCATAATCAAAGATTAATTCTCAGTGAAATGCAAGACATTCTAGAATTTTTTTCCCCCTGAGAATATGACAACGTGTTTTCTTAAATAGTGGATGGAAATAGGTGAGTGAAGATATAGGATCAACCAGTAACACGTGTAAATAGATGTAAGAAAATACCAATCAAGGAACCGATTTCCTTTAAATTGTCCTAATTTGTTATGTAACTCTACTTGATCTTGACTTTGTCTTATGTTTTTTTTCTTTTTACTGTTTGTATATATTTAAAACCATATAAATAAATACAAATACTGAAATAAATTTAGAATTTTGACAACAAAAGAACGAAAAACAGCTTTTTTCTTGTGAAGAGGCAGAATATCTCACAGGGTTTTTAGCATCTGACAGCTTGTTTTGTCAAGAATGAAAAATTTAGTGGATTCCTTGTTGTTGTTGTTGTTATCCTTGAAGTCATTTCTGACATATGGCAACCCTAAGGCAAATTTATAATGGGATTTTCTTGGCAGAATTTTTTCAGAGGGGGTAGGGCCCCTCCTTTCCTCTGAGCCCACCCAGTAGGTTCAATGGCTGAATGAGGCTTCAACCCTGGTCTAACATTCAAACTACTAGACTGTGCTTGCTCCATGATGTATAAATGTTAAACAGCAAGTTGCACAATACATTATCCCAAAAGTGAAAGAGTCAACAAAGGGACAGCTATTTTGGATTGATCCTAACCAACATGGATAACCTAATTAATGGGGTGCAAGTGATGGGATCCTTAGGTGGGAGTGATCATACTCTCCTAGAATTTTTATACAGTGTAAAGAAAAGCCAAGCCTTGTCAGAGACACATTCTAGAATTTAGGAGAGCCGATTTCAGTAAACCTAGGGAAATCCTGGGGTGATTCCATAAACAATGAATATAAAAGAGAAGGGGTTCAAGAGAGATGTGAGTTTCTCAAAAGGTAAATATTGAAGGCACAATTTCAAACTATGCCAATGAAAGGAAATATGGAAGGTGTCTTAAGAAACCAGGATGAGACTAAAAAACTTTCAACTGATGTTAAGTTTTAAACAGAAGATGTATAAAAAATGGAAAATCACCTAAGAGAAATTCAAACAAATAGCTAGCACATGTAAGGGTAAAGTCAGAAAAGCTAAGTGCAAAATGAGCTCAGAAAGTTTTGAGAACCATAAAAAGGCCTTTTGGAGATATGTCCCAACAAAGGAAGAATACAGAATGGGTAGAGCCGCTGTGTGGAGAAAGTGGCAAAACTGACAGGGGACAGAGAAGAGTGAGAACTACTCACACATTCTTTGCCTCCGTCTTCTCACAAAAAAGAAAGGGTGTTCAAATTGAGGGAATGGAGCAGAGGACACAAGGGGGAAACACAGCATATAATAAGTGAAGAAGTAGTCAGAATATCTGGTTAATTTAAATGAATTTATGTCTCCGGGACCAGAGGAACTACATACAAAGATTGTAAAGACTGGCAGAAGTAATCTCATAGCACTGGAATAATCTTTGAGAACTCCTGGAGAACAGAGAAGTCCAGCAGAATGGAGGGCAAACTTCAAAAAGGGAAAAAAAGGATCCCAACAATATTGTCCAATTAGTCTGACATCAATACCAGGAAAGATTCTAGAGCTGATGAATAAACAGAGAGTCTGAACATTTGAAAGGAATGCCATAATCACAAAAAGTCAACATGGGTTTCTCAAAAACTAGTCATACCAGCTCAGCTCACACAAAGAGATAGCCTTCTCAACAGACCACAGCCTGTCCCAAAAAATAATCGGATTTTTTTTATTTTGTATTTAAAATTGCGCGCTTGGTAGATGAAGGGAATGCGTGTGTATATAGAATGTATTGATTTCAGTAAGGCAACCATTACAATGCAACCATTACGTGCATTTGTAATTGGTCGACTGACCAAACCCAAAGGATCCTCAGCAATGGGTCCTCTTCATCATGGAAAGAAGTGACCAATGGGATGCCACTGAGTAAGTATGTTGGAGATGACAAGCAAAACAACATATTATGCAAATGGCAATGGATCCAAATGTCCAAACTTTACCTTTCTGAAATGTTTTAGAATATCCAGGTCCATGGTCTTTGAAAAGACCGCTTTTTATCATCTGTATCCTAAATAAAAACAAAATAAAAACCTTATGACCTACCTAAAAAGAATTATAGAACAATGTATAATGCTCATTTTGCTATCAGAACCTGTTTTGTGGTGGCCATAGACCCCAAGGAGCACTCAGGGGACAGGTAACAGCCTAGCAGCAGGCTAAGGAGGTGGCATTGGACAGAATAATGTCCAATGGACAAAACAAAGTGGTTATAGGCAGCTAAAATCTAACTCATTGGGGGAGGAAGCATGGTAAAATGGTCTTTTATATGCGAACAGCAGCTAGATTAGTGTATGCGAGATAATGGAAGGTTTACAAAGTAATAGATATGAACGAATGGTTTGTAAAGCTGTATGAGATGATGGAAGCAGATTTACTCTCTGCTAAGCTTAAAGGCAAAAATAAGCCTAAATGGAGGAAGAGTTGGTCAAAGGTATTTCTGTACATAATAATAATAATAATAATTTGTTTTATTTATATACCGCTATTCCAAAGATCATAGCGGTGAACAGCAAGTAAGCTAATTAGCAAGTAAGCTAATTTGCCCCCATTTTAGCGACCTCGGAAGGATGCAAGCCTGAGTCGAGCTTGGGCCCTTTCGTTGGTCTTGAACTCGCAACCTCGTGGTTTTGAGTGAATGGCTGCAGTACAGGCATTTAATCACTGCGCCACCAGGGCTCCTTAATCTGTGCAGATATAATGTTGGATTAGTAATAATAAAATACTTTAAGGCTGACTTTATATTTTATTGAGTCATTACACATACATTTCATATAGTAACAACAAAAATCATCCTTTTGACCCTTTTATCTTTCCCAAATCTCCTCTATTTACATATCATTTAAGCTTTCCCTCTTTATAAGCTTACATATCCTACTTCCTTTTCCCCCAACCCCTAAAGATTTCCAATAGTTCTATTCCCGTAGTCTTCTTTTGTGACCCTGAAATTAAAAGCAATATTATTATTCCCTTACCTCACACGTCTACCTTTTAGTATTGAGTTTTAATAACTCCATTACATACTAACTCAGCGTATATCTATACATACTAAAATATAATGCAATTGCCAGTATATTTATAGTCTAGATATAATAATATTTAATATGATTACGAAATTGAGGGAATTAATGTTCTTTTCCAAACTTATATCCAGTTATACCTGTTTTCTTGTTATTTATGTTATATATATTGAAAATAAATAAACTTTTAACTTATATTACCATTTTCTTCTTATTTTTTACTTCCTGTGATAACTTTTGTTTGGGTTTTTCTTTTATTAATTTATTAAAAATACAACAACATATGTACATTCTGCTTGCATAAATTTCTTCATTGTATAAAAAGCTAAAATTACCAATTTAACAAATCATATCTTTGTATATATACTATCAAGCTATTTACTTCTGAAGATTTCCCAACATCACTTTTTTCTTCTTTTGTTTGTGTTTCTTCCTTCAACATTTAAGTTTTGTTTTGTTTTCCTTCTTTATCTATTTCTTCTACCCTTTGGCTTCCTTTTTCCTTTTTGTAAATATTTTATTGAACAAAATTAAAAGTCTACAATGTTCCTTCAATATCTACACGTGTGTGTCATAATAAAAACTGACAAAAATAAATTCTACTACCTAATCTGTGGCTGTGAACAATTTAATTTTATAAATTATTACTTTTTCTTATAACGATATTTCACCATTATCAACAGAGTGTCATTTATTACCAAATCGTATCTTGTACTGATTGTATTATGGATATATCTGTCTAGTGTCTAAGCATTCTATCCTTTCTATATTTACTAAAACAAGCAAATACAGTACATTTAAAATGGTAATTTAGGATTTTCTCCCGTTTACTTTAATCAACTGATGTTTCTGCTTCCCTGTCTCTTTTATACAGTTCTCTCTTACCTCTTTCCTTCTATCTAGTCTGTTAATGTTATCCATTGGTTCCTTACCCCTTCTGACTTTACATATTCAATCCATGGTTCCCAGTCTTTATAAAACCTTTGTAAAGACTGCATTTTAGTCATGCAGGACAGCTTTTCCATACCGAATATATCATACATTTTAATTTTCCAATCCTCTATTGGCGGTACCTCCTTTTTCTTCCAATATTTCAAGTATATCATTCTAGCAGCCAAAAACAAACAAACAAACAAACAAAAACACCTTTTCCTCCATTCTTTTCCAGTTCTTCATCTTCAATAATATTTAGTAAATACATCTTTGGGCTCGCACAATCCTTTATGTGGAACATCTTTCTCAATTCATTTGTAGCCCCCTCCAGAATTTTTTTGCTACTTCACAATTCCACCATGCATGTAAATAAATTCCCATTTTCTTTTCGCATTTCCAACATTTCCAACAAAAAATTGGGTTTTTTTGAACATTTTTGAAATTCTATATGGAGTAAGATACCACGTATACATAGACTTGTATAGGTTCTGTCTTATCTCCATACCACTTGTATATTTACTTCTAACTTTCCAGGTTTTTCCTCACTGACTCATTTCTATTGTCTGATTAAGATCTTTGGCCCATTTGATCATGTAGTCTTTCACCGTTTCGTCTTTCATTTCCCACTTTAATATTAAGTTATAAAATTTCAAAATTCTTTTATTTTCTCCATTTTTGATTATATTTTCAAAATCTTGGTCTCCAGTTCCTATCCCAATTAATTTATTATCCATTTTAAATATTTCAACTAATTGTCTATAAGAGAACCAGTGACATTTTATCCCTTCTTTTATTAACTCCTCTTGTGTGTTCATTATATTTTTATCCTGTATCTTTTTTATAATATCAGAGTATCTAATCCAATTATTGTTTCTATAGTCCTCTCTCCTAATCAACGCCTCTGCTAGTGATGCCCAAAGTGGAAATTTATTACACCATTTCCATTTTTGTTTTGTCCAGATTCTAAATAGTGATTTGCGTACTATATGCACAAACTTCAAAATACCATTTTAAGTTTGGCAGGGCCAGCCCCCCTTTTTCTGTTTTTTCTTACATATTTTTGATTTGTATTCTTGCTTTTTTCTTTTGCCACACAAATTCCATCATATCCTTATTCCACCTGTTAAATGGGGCATTATTCAAGAATATTGGAAGGTTCTGAAAGAAAAAAAAACCATTTTTGGTAGTAGGACCATCTTTATCGTCGCTATTCTGCCAACCCAAGATAGATTTAGTTTATTCCATTTCTCCAAATCCCTTTTAGCCTCTTTCCAAATCTTGTCATAATTATTATGAAATAGGTCTTTATTGTTAGTTGTTAGTGTGATACCCAAGTATTTAACCACCCTTTTAATTTGAAATCCTGTTTTCACCCCCATCTCTTCTTCTTTGTTTGTTAAATTCATAGACATCAATGTTATTTTGGAATTATTGATTTTGTATCCTGTAACTTCTCCACAGTGTCTAAGAATTTGCATCAAAATTTCTACACTTTCATTTGGCTCTGCAATTGTTAAAACTAGATCATCAGCCTAGGCCCTTAATTTAAACATTTCATTACCCACTTTAACTCCTTCAATTAGTTTTTCTTTTCTAATTACATTTAACAGTATCTCTAATGCTGTTATTAATAGTAGTGGGGAAAGGGGACATCCTCGTCTCACCCCTTTATTTATGACACATTTTTCTGTTTTTTCTCCGTTAATTAAAACATTAGCCTTTTTGTGGTTTTCACACTATTATGTTTTTTCCCCTTTTCCCTTTTTTCCTTCTTTCCTCTCCTTTTGAAGGATACCTTTATCTTATCTATCTGATCTTACCTTTTCCTTAATATTTTTTATTCTTTGCTCATATTTGTCCTTTAATGCTTATCTAACATTTGGCCTTCCCCTTGATTAATTTCCTTTTTTTCAACTATCCTTTATCTATATTGTTATTTTACCCCATTTCCCTTTAAATAAAAAGATAACGTTTGTTTGTGTGATTATTTCTTATAAATTAATTCAATTTCTGATTATTGTTGTGTTTCTAATTAACTTGTTAATTATTGCTTATTTAATTTTTCTGATTTTCTTAGTATTAATTTGTCTTTCATTCGTCATACAATTTCCATCTAGTGTTACAATATCTACTGTTTCCCATTCCTTCTCAATCTTGTTTTCTGATTCTCCATGTATCAGATTGATTAAACAATCCATTTCGGCCAGGTCCTGTAGTTTAAGAAATCGCTCATTTGTAGTTGGTGTAGTGTTTGTTTTCTAAACCTGTGCCAGGAGTAATCTTCCTGCAGTGATGATATATATATTTTTCCTGTGTTTTTCCCCCCAGATCTATTGGTAACTTGTTAGTCATATTTACAAGGTATATTTCTGGCATCATATAATATCTTATTTCCAATATGTTACAGATCTCTGTATGTATGTGATTCCAGATTGTCTTTATTTTGGGGCATTTCCACCACACATGGTACCACATTCCCACCACTGAATGACAATTCCAGCAAGTGTTGTTTGTACCTTTGTAAATTTTGGCCAACTTTGCTGGTGTTAAATGCCACTGGAATTCAACCTTTAAGTAATTCTCTTACAAATTTTGACTTTTGGTGAACTTTGAAGTCTTTTTCCTGGCATAATACCAGCTAGCCAGATTAATTTCTCTGCCCAGATTGTTTACCTAGTGTATCATGGAATCTTTTGTTGCTTCTTGTTCCTGTTTACTTTTTAATAAGAGTTTATAAAAGTCGGATGTTAGTTTCTGATCCTCTTTTATTAATAAGTTGTCAAGCTCATTCTTTTTCATTTCAAAGTTTTCTTGAACTAGGTCTGTCCTGAATCTCTCTGAAAGTTCTTTATAGAGGAACTAATGTTTCCTTATTTCTATTGTTTCTATTTCTTCCACTGTTTTTGGGTCTATATGTGTTTTGGTTGTTTTTCATTAAAATGTCTTCGTGTCTTAACCATAATGTTATTTGAGTTCTATTGAGAAAAGCTTCGTGAGGAGATATCCAACCAGGGATTCTTCTATAAAAAGGATGTTTTGTCTTAGTCTCGTTTGTAAGGATTGCCTTATGAACTAAGTCTTTATTGATATTTTTTGTATCATAGGTATGCATGCCACCTATGGCGCTTGTTGAATCCTTCAAGATTTGTTCTGTAAATTCATCCAGCCTTTTACATATATGTTAGACTGGAAGTAGAGCTGCAGGTTAGGCAGATTACAGCCTCCATTTATATAAGTGTCTATTAAGGTTTTCTACCTTACCCAAGGTTTTCTTCCTTCCCATATAAATTTCCAAAGTTCTGTATTCCAACTTTTGAAGACTTTATTGTTTGTAATTATTGGCAAACAGATAGATGAATTTTGGGAGGACTGACATTTGAATGGCGGTAATTCTGCCAGAAAAGGGCAATTTCAGTTTTGAACCTTTTTCAAGCTTTTTCTTAATTTTTTTCCAAGTGTGGGTATAATTATTCTCAATCAGTTCAATATTTCATTTTGCTATCCAAATTCCCAGGTATTTTGTCCCCCCCCCCCCAACTTTGCACTTAGTTATCTCTTGAAGATCAGTTTCTTCTTTCGTTGACATATTTTTTGTAATAATCACCAATTTTTGTGGGTTTGTTTTAAATCCGGTTGCTTTCACAAAAGTATTTAATGTGTTTTGAGTGTTTTTCATTAGGGCTTCTGCAAAATTAGCACAAAATGTTTATGAGCAAAACTAGTCTTTCATCTTTGCAAAGTGCACACACACACAGCAGGTAAATGACTGTTTGATGAATCAAAAAGATACAAACCACTTACTTGGTGCTTCTAAATAATTAAAGTCCATTCAGCAGGGCAGCCAGTATCTTAAATTTTGCACAAAAATTATTGTTATAAAAGCAAATACTCATGATCAATAAAAAATATGTCACAGGCAAGGAGAAAAAAAGTGTTTTTTTAAACTCTAGCAAGAGAATTATTTTCCTTGTTTTGGGGGAAGCATGCAAAGGGAAGGCCCAACAAAAGTTTGCCTCACTGACTGGCTGAGACTGAACCCCTAATTAAATAATTTGTAGTAAAGGGCCTATCATAAAAATGAGGCAATAGAAAGACTGAAAGCCCTCTTCTTTGAAAAACTCTGATTGGTGGGGTTTATGCCTCAACCAGGACAAATTCAGGATTTCACCCCCAAAATTGTTAGCAAACATTATGAATTATTCTCATGAGGATTTGATTTTGTTGGGTGATTTCAGTGCAGTAATATCACCTAGACAGGCTGTAAAAAAGATTAAAGTAAATCAAATAAAATTGCTATTTTTAATACGATGGACAGTCTTGCAATTCAAGAACCTTGGAGATTTAATTGTGGAAAGTCTAAACACTATACTTTTCCCAGTAAGACAAGTCATTTTAAAGAATTAATATGCTTTTAATATCAAAGTCACTGAGTCATAAAATTAAAAGTATGTGCATTTCCCCAAAGTCTTTTTCATTGACTCTGTTAAACAAGAAGGGGCCCTTTAACTGGAGTCTGATTTCATTTTAAAGAATGAAATAGTGATTAAAAAAGCTAAGAACAGTTTAAAGGATTTTTTTGCAAATAATTTAAATAAGAGTACTAATTTGAATATTGTTTGGGTTGCAAGTAAATCCTTAATGAAAGGATTTTATCCAGCAAAGTGCTAATTGGAAAAAAACAGAACAGGAGAATATGCAGAATATTTCAGATTCTATTAAAAATTGTGCTGATGTGAGAATAATTATACCCACACTTGGAAAAAAAATTAAGAAAAAGCTTGAAAAGAGTTCAAAACTGAAATTGCCCTTTCTGGCAGAATACCGCCATTCAAATGTCAGTCCTCCCAAAATTCATCTATCTGTTTGCCAATAATTACAAACAATAAAGTCTTCAAAAGTTGGAATACAGAACTTTGGAATTATATGGAAGAAGAAAACTTGGGTAAGGTAGAAAACCTTAATAGACACTTATATAAATGGAGCTGGTAATCTGCCCAACCTGCAGCTCTACTTCCAGTCTAACTAATATGTAAAGGCTGGATGAATTTCACAGACAAATCTGAAGGATTCAACAAGCGCCATAGGGGGCATGCATACCTATGATACAAAAAATATCAATAAAGACTAGTTCATAAGGCAATCCTTACAAAACGAGACTAAGACAAACATCCTTTATAGAAAATCCTCTGTTGGATATCTCCCTCAGAAGCTTTTCTCAATAGAACTCAATCACTTATGGTTAAGACACGAAGACATTTTAATGAAAACAACCAAAACACATAAGACCCAAAACAGTGGAAGAAATAGAAACAATAGAAATAAGGAAACATTAGTTCCTCTATAAAGAACTTTCAGAGAGATTCAGGACAGACCTAGTTCAAGAAAACTTTGAAATGAAAAGAGGAGCTTGACAACTATTAATAAAAGAGGATCAGAAACTAACATCCGAATTTTATAAACTCTTATAAAAAGTAAACAGGAACAAGAAGACAACAAAAGATTCCATGATACACTAGGTAAACAATCTGGCAGAGAAATTAATCTGGCTAGTGGATTATGCCAGAAAACATCAAAGTTCACCAAAATCAAAATTTGTAAGGAATTACTAAAGGTTGAATTCCAGTGGCATTTAACACCAGCAAAGTTGGCCAAAATTACAAAGGTACAAACAACACTTGCGGAATTGTCATTCAGTGGTGGGAATGTGGTACCATGTGTGGTGGAAATGCCCCAAAATAAGCAATCTGGAATCACATACATACAGAATCTGTAACATATTGGAAATAAGTATTATAGGATGCCAGAATATACCTTGTAAATATGACTAACAAGTTACCAATATATATGGGGGGGAACACACTTTCACACGCAGGAAGATTACTCCTGGCACAGGTAGAAAAACAAACACTACACCAACTACAAATGAGCGATTCTTAACTACAGGACCTGGCCGAAATGATTGTTTAATCAATCTGAACATGGAGATGGCAAAACAGATTGAGAGGGAATGGGTAACAGTAATATTGTAACACTAGAGGGGAAATTGTATGACCGAATGAAACAAATTATACTGAAGAAAAATAGAAAAGTAAAGCAAAAATAATAATACACAAAGATTAATATAGAAACACAACAATAATCAGAAATTGAATTAATTTATAAGAAATAATCACCACAAACAAACGTTTCTTTTTATTTAAAGGGAAATGGGGAAAATAACAATATAGATAAAGGATAGTTGAAAAAAAGGAAATTAATACAGGGGAAGGCCAAATGTTAGATAGCATTAAAGGACAAATATGAGCAAAGAATAAAAAAATTAAGGAAAGGTAAGATCGAGATAAAGATAAGGGTATCCTTCAAAAGGAGAGAAAGAAGAAAAAGGGAAAGGGGAAAAAACAATATAGTGTGAAACCACAAAAGCTAATGTTTTAATTAACGGAGAAAAACGAGAAAAATGTGTCATAAATAAGGGTGAGACGAGTGGTCCCCTTTCCCCACTAACTATTAAACAGCATTAGAGATACTGTTAAATGTAATTAGAAAAGAAAAACTAATTGAGGAGTTAAAGTGGGTATGAAATGTTTAAATTAAGGGCCTAGGCTGATGATCTATTTTTAACAATGCAGAGCCAAATGAAAGTGTAGAAATTTTGATGCGAATCTTAGACACTGTGGAGAATTACAGATACAAAATCAATAATTCCAAAATAACATTGAGTCTATGAATTTAACAAACAAAGAAGAAGAGATGGGGGTGAAAACAGGTTTCAAATTAAAGGGGGTAAATACTTGGATCACACTAACAACTAAAAATAGAACCTATTCAAATAATAATGAACAGATTTGGAAAGAGGCTAAAAGGGATTTGGAGAAATGGAATAACTAAATCATCTTGGGTTGGCAGAATAGCGACGATAAAGATGGTCCTACTACCAAAAATGGTTTTTTTCTTTCAAACCTTCCAATATTCTTGAATAATGCCCCATTTAAAAGGTGGAATAAGGATATGATGAGATTTGTGTGGCAAAGAAAAAAAGCAAGAATACAAATCAAAAATATGTAAGAAAAAACAGAAAAAGGGGGCGTGGCCCGCCAACTTAAGTAGTTTGAAGTTTGTCGATATGGTACGCAAATCACTATTAATCGGACAAAACAAAATGAAATGGTGTAATAAATTTCACTTTGGCATCACTAGCAGAGGCGTTGATTAGGAGAGAGGACTATAGAAACAATAATTTGTTAGATACTCTGATTTATAAAAGGATCACAGGATAAAATATATGAACACACAAGAGGAGTTAATAAAAGAAGAAAATGTCACTGGTTCTCTTATAGACAATTAGTTGAAATATTTAAATGGATAATAAATTATTGGGATAAGGACTGGAGCGCCAAGTTTGAAAATATAATCAAAAATGGGGAAAATTTTGAAATTTATAACTTAATATTAAGTGGAAATGAAAGACGAAACGGTGAAAGACTACATGATCAATGGCCAAAATCTTAATCAGACAATAGAAATGAGTCATGAGGAAAAACCTGGAAAGTTAGGAAGTAAATATACAAGTGGTATGGAGATAAGACAGAACCTATCAAGTCTATGTATACGTGGTATCTACTCCATATAGAATTTCAAAAATGTTCAAAAAAACCAATTTTTTGTTGGAAATGTTGGAAATGCGAAAAGAAAATGGGAATTTATTACACTGCATGGTGGAATGGTGAAGAGCAAAAAATTCTGGAGGGGCGACAAATGAATTGAGAAAGATGTTCCCCATAAAGGTTTGTGCGAGCCCAAAGATGATTTACTAATATTATTGAAGATGAAGAACTGGAAAAGAATGGAGGAAAAGGTTTTTTGTTTTGTTTGTTTGTTTTTGTGTTTTTGTGGGCTGAAGATATACTTGAAATATTGGAAGAAAAAGGAGGTACCGCCATAGAGGGATTGGAAATAAATGTATGATATATTCGGTATGGAAGCTGTCCTGCATGACTAAAATGCAGTCTTACAAAGGTTTTATAAAGACTGGAACCTGGATTGAATATGTAAGTCAGAAGGGGTAGGAACCAATGGAAACATTAACGACTAGAAGAAGGAAAGATGAAAGAGAGAACTGATAAAGAGACAGGGAAGCAGAAACATCAGTTGATTAAAGTAGACGGAGAAAATCCTAAATTACCATTTTAAATGTACTGTATTTGCTTGTTTGTAGTAAATAGATAAGGATAGATGCTAGACACTAACAAGATAATCCATAATAACATCTACAAGCGATTTGGTATAAATGACACTCTGTTGATAATGGTGAAATATCGTTAAGAAAAAAGTAATATTTATAAAATTAAATAATGCACAAACAGAGTTCGGTGTTAAAGATAGTTGGTATAAAGTTTATGGATGTCAAAGTATTTTCATCTGACACAACACGGGAATGTAGAAAAGAACATATATGACTACCAAATTAATTTGCGATTAATATATAATATTGTTCAAGATACATATTCACAAAGGAAAAAAAGAAGCCAAGAGGTAGAAGAAATAGAATAACAAGGAAACACAAACAACAACACTTAAATGTAATGAAGGAACACCACAACAGAAGAGAAAGTGATGTTGGGAAATCTTCAGACGTAAATAGCTTGATCGATATCATAATAGCATATGATTTGTTAAATTGGTAAACTTTATACGACATTTAATTCTACAATTATTATGCAAGCAGAATGTACATATGTTGTTGTTTTTTTATAATTAATAAAAGAAAAACCCAACCACAACAGATTTCACCAGGAAATAAATAGAGAAGGGAATATAAGATTAAAGTTTATTTTTTTCAGTATATACTCCAGTAACAAGCAAGCCACGGTATAACTGGATAAAGTTGGAAAAGACACTTAATTCCCTCAATTTCGTAATCATATATAATATTTTATATCTAGACTATAAATACGGGCAATTGCATATTTTGAGTATGTATAGATATACGCTGATTTAGTATGTAATGGAGTTATTAAAACTCAATACTAAAAGGTAGACGTGTGAGGTAAGGGAATAATAATATTGCTTTTAATTTCAGGGTCACACAAAGAAGACTACGGGGAATAGAACTATTGGAAATCTTGGGGTGGGGGACAAGGAAGTAGGATATGAAGCTTATAAAGAGGGAAAGCTTAAATGATAGGTAAATGAGGAGATTTGGGAAAGATAAAGGGTCAAAAGGATGATTTGTTGTTGTACTAATGAAATGTAGTGTTAATGACTCAATAAATATAAAGTCAGCCTTAAAGTATTTTATTTATTACTAATCCAACATTATATACTGCACAGATATAAGGAGCCCGGTGGCCAGTGATTAAATGCCTGTACTGCAGCCATTCACTCAAAACCACGAGGTTGCGAGTCAAGACACAACGAAAGGGCCCAGAGCCGACTCAGGCTTGCATCCTTCCGAGGTGCTAAATGGGGCAAATTTAGCTTACTTGCTAATTAGCTTACTTGCTGTTCACCGCTATGATCTTTGGAATAGCGGTATATAAATAAAACAATAATTATTATTATTATGTACAAAAGAAATACCTTTGACCAACTCTTCCTCCATTTAGGCTTATTTGGCCTTTAAGCTTAGCAGAGAGTAAATCTGCTTCCATCACTCATCAGCTTTACAAACCATTCGTTCATATCTATTACTTGTAACCTTCCATTACTCGCAACACTAATCTAGCGGCGTTCGATATAAAAGACCATTTACCATGCTTCAATTCATCTTCTTGTTTCAAACAGTATTTTAATAATTTCACTCTGGATTTTTGGTTATGCAAAAAA
>NC_056524.1:145092723-145099283 GCF_019175285.1 Sceloporus undulatus | reverse complement strand
AAAATATCCTAGCCCTATCACACACCCACCATAGATGATAATAGGTTCCTGTCTCTTTCTGACACTTCCAGCACATTTTTTTACCCGTTTTATAGATCTTGGGGATTTATCTGGTGTCAAGTGCCCCCTGTATAGTATTTTATAAGAGTTTTCTTTCACATCATGCGAGAGGGAGTATTTCATTCTCTTATTCCAAGCTATCTCCCACTGTTCCAAATCAATATTCCTCCCACAATTTTGCGCCCATTTAATCATGGCTTCCTTTATTATTTCATCCTCAGTGTACCAATCCAAGAGGGGTTTTTTTTAATAAATTTTAGATAATGCTTTTTGTTCCGAATTAAGAATGATATCTTCAATTTCAGTGTTAGCATTAGAAAATCCTCTCTGTTTGCTATCTAGATGGTATCTCTCGTACATTTGTCTGTATAGGAACCAGTTTATGTTCCAATTTTTATCTTTTAATACCTCGTAAGACTTTATTTTTTGCTCTTTGTCTAATAGGTCTCTATATCTCATCCAGGTTTGTTCTCTTTTAGGATCTACACTGTATAGAGCCTCATGGGGTGATAACCATAAAGGGGGTTTGGGTGATATTCTTTTTTTGTACTTATTCCATATTCGGAATAATGCGGCATGAATGTAATGATTGTTAAAGTTTCGGTTAGCTTTCAACTTGTCAGAAAATAAAAAACCGTGCCATCCAAACCTAATGTCGGTACTTTCCAACTTTAAAAGTTTCTTATCCTGTAGCGTTATCCAGTCTTTAAGAAATGTAATAGCACTTGCATCATAATATAGATTAAATTTTGGAAAGGCAAAGCCCCCTCTCTCTTTTACATCATGAAGTATTTTCACTTTGATTGTCGGCTTTTTGATGGCCCATACAAAATCCATCAGCTGTTTTTGCCACTCTTTGAGTACTTTTTCATTTTTTATAATTGGGAACAAAAAAAGTAAATTTGGAATCACCATCATCTTAACAGCTGCTATTCTCCCTAATAATGACAGTTTGAGATCTTTCCAACTTTTTATTTCCTTTTTAATTTCTAACCATTTCTTTTGGTAATTATTTTTAAAGAAGTTTGAGTTTTTGTTTGTTAGAACAATCCCTAAATATGTTACTTTGTTACAGATTTTAAATCCTGTATTTTTGTCAGATTATTTTGTTCAATATTACTCATATTTTTTGTAATAACTGCTGTTTTTTCTGCATTTATTTTTGATCCTGAGAATCGTTCAAATTCTTTTAAATGTTTTATCAAACTCTGAGTACTCGTTAGTGAATCTTCTAATGTAATAAGGATATCATCAGCATAAGCTCTTACTTTTAGAGATTCTCCCTTGCACTTAACCCCTTTTATATCATTCTCATGAAGTGGAAGAATTTCCTGTTATAATAGAAAGCTATAGAAAGATGGAGTCACCTTGGTCAGTAAGAAAAATAGTTTTTAAAGAGAGGCCTGAAAACTAGAGCAAAGGAGCAGAAAGTGCATTTTGACCTGAGAGAAAGCTGGCACTAGCGAGCAGACATAATTTAAGATAAGGAGAGGCATCTGTTGAAGGTTAAAGGAAGACTACTGAATAGCTAAGGGAGGGGTAAGGAGTAAGGAATGCAGGTTTAATGTATGCATGTATCTCTGTCCTGATTGTAAGAATTCTATATGTTTAAACTGTAATTAGCCAATTAGGTGTATTGAAGAAGCTTCTTTGTCTAAAATAGTATAAAAAAGAGCCATTTTGAATTATTTCTTTGCCTCTGGAATGTTAATCCACTGGGGACATTATTCTTTGCCAGTTTTAAGAATAAAACTTTGGAATTTTCAGCCTTCTGAGTCCTTTACCTATTCCTGGTTACATCCAAGACCTGTGGCTTTGTGAGAGAAGGCCCCAGGTTCTTAAGGGTTCCCGTGTTTTCTATTTCACTCATATCTCAGATTAACTTTAAAAGTTTCCAAAACCAAAATAAACAACAATGGCGACAGTGGACAGCCCTGTCTGGTACCTCTATATAGTGAAATCAGTTGTGTTCTTTGATCGTTAATCAAAACCCTTGCCAATTGTTTGGTGTAAATAGATTTTATCCAATTTATGAATCTTTGACCTACATTTAACCCTGTCAATGTATTAATGATAGAATCCCAGTCAAGGCTGTCAAATGCCTTTTCTAAATCCAGAAAGATCAGTGCGAGCTTCCTGTCGCAGTGCAAATCAAAATGTTCAATAATGTCTAGTATATATCGTAAGTTTTCTTTTAAATGTCTGTTAGGCAGGAAGCTGCACTAATCCTTCTGTATTATTAACTGCAAAACTTTTTGCAGTCTGTTTGCCATGATATCCACGAACAGCTTATAGTCCAAGTTGAGCAAACATATGGGTCTATAGTTCTTAAGAAATTGATGATCTTGACCTTACTTTGGAATCAGCATAGTATTTGCCTCCTCCCATGTTGGTGGCAGATCATCGCTGTTGATCGAATTCATCACTTCAAGAAGGGATTGGTTGATTTCATTTTGGAAGGTCTTATAGAAACTAGCGGTAAAGCTGTCCAGACCTGGTGCCTTGCCGCTTTTTGCTCTTTGAATCACGCTGTTTAATTCTGTGATGGATATCTGTCTATTCAGCTCGACTATATGTTCTTTCAAGATAAGGATTAAGCCTGTTTTCAGGTACGATTCTAATTCTCTTCTCAGAGATATTTTTTTTTTTTTTTGGCTGAAAGATCTCTTTCAGTTTCAAGCCTTTTGAATCTGTATAAGTTCTTTGTCCATCATTAATCTTGTTTATTTTTTTTCCTCTTTGTTCTTAGTTTTTGGGCCAGCCATCAACCTGGTTTGTTTCAGTTTCAAGCCTTTTGAATCTGTATAAGTTCTTTGTCCATCATTAATCTTGTTTATTTTTTTTTCCTCTTTGTTCTTAGTTTTTGGGCCAGCCATCAACCTGGTTTGTTTGCTTGCTGGAATTGTTTAATTCTTATGTTTCTCATCATATTGGCCAAATCTTCCGCATTCTCCATATTATATTGTTTCTGCAGTATTCTAATTTCTCTTATGATCTTTTCACTATTCGGGTTTTGTTTTAATTCCTGTTCTTTCTTGGCTATTTCGTCAGTGATTTGTGTTATTCTGGCCCTTTTCCTGATTAATACCTCTTGATATTTTTTAATAAAAAAAGTCTCTAACCACCGCTTTGCTGGCAGCCCAAACCATCTTTATGCCATTACCCTTTTTTAAGTTTTCTAAGAAATAGTTTTTAAGTACTTGTTTGGCTTGTTCAACAATTTTTGGGCAGGTTAGTAGATAATCTTGTAATTGCCATCTAAATTCTGAGTTTTCCTTTCTTATTGTCAGGAGAATCGGATTATGATCAGAGTATGATTTTGGTAAGGTTTCCACTTTTCTAATTTTTGGAGATAAAGGTTAGAAACAAAAAACATGTTGATTCTAGAGAAGGCTTTATGCCTCTCCAAAAAGAAGGTAAAATCCTGTTTCCCTCCATATTTGTATCTCCAAGTTTCAATTAAACTCAAATCCTGCAAAAGCTTGAAAAAGGATGTCGGGAGCTTACCCTGATTCTCTTTTATTACCTTGAGTGATAATCAGTCAAGTAGTGGATTCAGTACTGCATTCCAGTCACCGCATAAAATTATGTCAATATCGTTATAATCTTGTAATACATTTCCGAGATTTTGAAAAAAGTTTACTTTCCCATTATTTGATGCATAAACTGCCACCAGCACAACTTTACGCTCGTTTATACTTATCTCTATGCCAATATAGTGGCCGTCTTTGTCTTGAAATAGCTGTTTGGACTGTATTTTGTTTTTGACATATACCACTACTCCTTTCTTCTTTTGTTCGTTTGCTGTCACATAGTCTATTCCTAGTTTTTTTATTTCTTAGTAATCTTTTATCCTTCTGTTTAATGTAAACATATGATGTCGTATTTTCCCTTACCTAGGTGGTGAAAAACCTCTTTCCTTTTAGTTTGTTGTTCAAGACCTGAATATTCCATGAGAGTATGCGTAAATTCGATGTTAGCTGTGACCTTTAAACTTTATACAGTCCTTTATTTACCCTTGTGTTTACATCTTCTTCGTCTCGGTTTGCTTTTCCCACTTTCTTCCACACTTGTTTTGGCACTTAGTATTTGCTCTGTTTCTTCTGTCTCTTTTATTTCTTGCTCCTCTCCTTCTTCGGAATCTGTTTCTCCTGATTCTGATTCTTCTTCCTCTTCTTTATTTTCTGAAGTAACAATATCCCTTTCATCTTTTCCCTCCATATCATCTTTTGGTGTTTTATCTTGTGGCTCTTCCTCATGCTCCTCTTCTTTCCTTCCTTGTGTTTTGGATTTATCTTCTTTCATCTTATTATTTGTTTCAATTTCTCTTTCATATCTTTTCCAAAATTCTTTAGCTTTGAGGACTGAGTTTAATTCTATCCAACATTGTTTATAGAAGACAGAAATTTCTTCCAGCTTTTCCCATCTATATATTATGTTGTGTCTGCTTAGTTGGTTTGTTAGGAATTTGTAGCCTTCTCTTTTCTGAAGAATCCGCTTAGGAACATCCTTAAAAATCCTGACTTCGTAGTCTTCTATCATGAGTTTTTCCTGATAGCTTGTTTGTAATAATAGGTCTCTTACATTTTGTCTTAGAAAATATATAATTATGTCCCTCAGAAGGCCTTTATCTCTGGCAGTCTTTGAGTTGATTCTGTAGATCTTATTTGTGCTCCAACTTATTTCTTGGATGGATATATTCATGTATTCAGTGAGGATTGTTAAAAGTAAGTCATACAGATTCTCTCCTTGAGTTTCCTCTACTCCTCTAAGCTTTAAGCAGTTCTGTCCGGATTTTTTCTCTTCTAAAGCCCTCATATCCATATATCTTTCTTTCTCTGTCTCTTGCTCATTTTCTGAACAGTGTCTTCTGTAAAATTAGCTCTTTCCTCTAATTTCTGTATTCTTATGTTTACCTGACTTATTTCATTTGTAACAACTTCCAGAGTTTGTCTAATGTCCTTCAGCTCCACCCTCAGATCTTTCTTTATATCAGCTCTCAAATTTTTTATCTCTCTTGCCAGATTTTGTTCCATATCTTGCCTTACTTTCTTCCGAAACAGAAGGTTGTTCTATGGAGCATCTCCTCTGGGAGTAACTGGAGACTTTGTGTTTGAGAGGCAGCCGCGCCTCTTCTGGCAGCTGCAGCCATTTAGTGATTGCAAAGTAAAACAGTCTCTAGTAAGTTAATCTTTTAATTGCCTTAAATTCAAAAGCAATTCCAGAAATTTTAAGTTCATAATATACTCAGTCAAAATAAAATCAGTCAAAATCCTCAGACAAAGTCACAATTTCCCCCGATATTTCCTGATAACATATGGAATTAGCATCCAAAATTAGCATTAATGTCTCAGCACTAGACTTTTGAGTTTTGGAGGATAGAATGTAGCAATAAATTACAATATAGTACAATAAGTCTTCTTACTTTCCTGAATAAGTCCTTAATTTTCTTTTAAGTTTAGACAAGGGGAGGTTGGCTTCCATGCGACAAACTTTGCAAAATTCAAACTTGATTTCCCAAAGAAGGAAAATGGGACTAACTTCTTTCCTGCTGCTTGGGCTCCACTGTACTGTGAGGTTACCTCTTAGTGAAGTCTCTCTTGTTTGTCCACCCAATAGTTAGAGGGAAAAACACACTTATCTTTGCTGTTGCTTTGTGGCTGATAAGCCTTGTAGTTTTGCAAATGATTGAAGTTAGTGTTGGGTGCCTGTTTGGCTGCTGCTGCGCTGCTGGTTTGAGCCTCAGGTTTAACCTGGGCTGGCTCCTTGGCTCCTCTGCTGCGGACCTGCATCCTCCGTCTGGCCCTTTCTTTGCTCTGTCCACGGCCCTCTGGAGCCTCTGTGGGCACCCCACCACAACCCCTCTTCCCAAGGGTATAATAGCTGCTTTAAGGGTCCAAAAGTTGTTCTATAGGACCTTGTTTTCTTTGCAGCACCGCCGCGCAGAGCGAGCATTCCCCTCGGAGCTCCGAGCGAATGCTCCTTCTGCCTCTGCACCAATCCTGGAAGCTCCTCTAAGGCTGACTTTAAAACAACATGAATAGGACATAATAAGTCTAAATTAGAGGAAATTCTCTGGTCAAAAAACGATGTAACAGTATCAATTTTGTATAAATATCTGTTAAATCATTATACCGAGGATGAAATTGTTAAAGAAAACATGGTGACTTGGGCGCAAAACGTAGGGAAGGTGCTGGACCTGAAGCAGTGGGAACATTTTAGACTATTAGACTGAATCATACTTTGTGTCACGATATAAGGGAAAACTACTACAAAATATTTTACAAGTGGTACTTGACACCAGAAAAAAATGCAAAATTTATGGCAATACTAACAGCAAATGTTGGAAATTTTTTAAATGAAGAAAGGAACATTATATTATATCTGGTGGATGTGCGAAGAAACTAAAAAAATTTGGACGGAAATTCTTAGATCAATAAAATATTACATATCAAATTAAACCTGAGATATTTTTACTAAATGTGATAGAAGATCAGCTA
>NC_056524.1:145082482-145089723 GCF_019175285.1 Sceloporus undulatus | reverse complement strand
GAAAAAAACATGGTTGTTTACTGTGTTCTACATGATATCATCTGCCAGATTGGTTTATGCTAAATGGTGGAAAATCAAGGAAGTCCCTAATGTAGAGAAATACTTTTTAAAACTTTATGAAGCTTTAGATTTAGATAAGATGATGAGAAAACTAAGAGATGAAAAATCAGATAGATTTCTGGAGGATTGGAATTTATATATTTAGAACATGAATGGGGTCATCTGACTACAAATTTGATCAAGATTGAATAAATTTAGATTACTGAATACCAGAAGGGTGAGGACTTAAAAAGAAAAAGGCAGATAACAAAAAAATTTATAAGAACATGTAAAAGATAAGGTTTCCTTTGTGGATGCATGGATACCAACACAAAACAAGGTAAATAATCCATAATCAAAGAATTAATTCTCAGTGAAATGCAAGACATTCTAGAATTTTTTTTCCCCTGAAGAATATGACAAACTTGTTTTTCTTAAATAGTGGATGGAAATAGGTGAGTGAAGATATAGGAAGTCAACCAGTAACACGTGTAAATAGATGTAAGAAAATACCAAATCAAGGGACCGATTTCCTTTAAATTGTCCTAATTTGTTATGTAACTCTACATTGATCTTGATCTTTGTCTTATGTTTTTTTCTTTTTACTGTTTGTATATATTTTAAAACCAATAATAAATAAATACAAAATACTGAAAATAAAATTTAGAATTTTGACAACAAAAAAGAAAAAGAAAAACAGCTTTTTTTTCTTGTGAAGAGGCAGAATATCTCACAGGGGTTTGTAGCATCTGAACAGCTTGTTTTGTCAAGAATGAAAAATTTAGTGAGATTCCTTGTTGTTGTTGTTATACCTTGAAGTCATTTCTGACATATGGCAACCCTAAGGCAAATTTATAATGGGATTTTCTTGGCAGAATTTGTTCAGAGGGGGTAGGCCCTCCTTTCCTCTGAGCCCACCCAGTAGGTTTCAATGGCTGAATGAGGCTTTCAACCCTGGTCTAACATTCAAACTACTAGACTGTGCTTGCTCCATGATGTATGAAATGTTAACAGCAGCAAGTTGCACAATATCATTATCCAAAAAGTGAAAGAGTCAACAAAGGGATCAGCTATTTTGGATTGATCCTAACCAACATGGATAACCTAATTAATGGGGTGCAAGTGATGGGATCCTTAGGTGGGAGTGATCATACTCTCCTAGAATTTGTTATACAGTGTAAAGGAAAAGCCAAGCCTTGTCAGAGACACATTCTAGAATTTAGGAGAGCCGATTTCAGTAAACCTAGGGAAATCCTGGGGGTGATTCCATAAACATGAATAGTAAAAGAGAAGGGGGTTCAAGAGAGATGTGAGTTTCTCAAAAGGTAAATATTGAAGGCACAATTTCAAACTATGCCAATGAAGAGGAAATATGGAAGGTGTCTTAAGAAACCAGGATGAATGACTAAAAAAACTTTCAACTGAGTTAAGTTTTAAACAGAAGATGTATAAAAAATGGAAAATCACCTAAGAGAAATTCAAACAAATAGCTAGCACATGTAAGGGTAAAGTCAGAAAAGCTAAAGTGCAAAATGAGCTCAGAAAGTTTGAGAACCATAAAAAGGCCTTTTGGAGATATGTCCACAACAAAAGGAAGAATACAGAAATGGTAGAGCCACTGTGTGGAGAAAGTGGCAAAATACTGACAGGGGACAGAGAAGAGTGAGAACTACTCAACACCTTCTTTGCCTCCGTCTTCTCACAAAAAGAAAAGGGTGTTCAAATTGAGGGGAATGGAGCAGAGGACACAATGGGGGAAACACAGCATATAATAAGTGAAGAAGTAGTACAGGAATATCTGGTTAATTTAAATGAATTTATGTCTCCGGGACCAGAGGAACTACATACAAAGATATTTAAAGAGCTGGCAGAAGTAATCTCATAGCCACTGGCAATAATCTTTGAGAACTCCTGGAGAACAGGAGAAGTCCCAGCAGAATGGAGGGCAAACTTCAAAAAGGGGAAAAAAGAGGATCCCAACAATTATTGTCCAATTAGTCTGACATCAATAACAGGAAAGATTCTAGAGCTGATGAATAAACAGAGAGTCTGAACATTTAGAAAGGAATGCCATAATCACAAAAAGTCAACATGGGTTTCTCAAAAACTAGTCATACCAGCTCAGCTCACACAAACGAGATAGCCTTATCTCAACAGACCCACAGCCTTGTCCCAAAAAAATTAATCTGATTTTTTATTTTTGTATTTAAATTGCCGGCTTGGTAGATGAAGGGAATGCTGTGTATATAGAATGTATTGATTTCAGTAAGGCAACCATTACAATGCAACCATTACGTGCATTTGTAATTGGTCGACTGACCAAACCCAAAGGATCCTCAGCAATGGGTCCTCTTCATCATGGAAAGAAGTGACCAATGGGATGCCACTGAGTAAGTATGTTGGAGATGACAAGCAAAACAACTATATTATGCAAATGGCAATGGATCCAAATGTCCAAACTTTACCTTTCTGAAATGTTTTTAGAATATCCAGGTCCATGGTCTTTGAAAAGACCGCTATTTTTATCATCTGTATCCTAAATAAAACAAAATAAAAACCTTTATGACCTACCTAAAAAGAATTTAGAACAATGTATATGATCTCATTTTGCTATCAGAACCCTGTTTTATGGGTGGCCATAGACCTCAAGGAGCACTCAGGGGACAGGTCACAGCCTAGCAGCAGGCTAAGGAGGTGGCATTGGACAGAATATGTCCAATGGACAAAACAAAGTGGTTATAGGCACCTAAAATTCTAACTCATTTGAATTATAGATTAATTGTATGCATGTCTACTCTGAAGTAAGCTCCAGTGTAATAGCTTTCCCACTTTGGAACTCACAGTTCAACAGCTTTCCTGGCTGCATAGCACAATTCCATTCTATGCAAGGCATTCAAAACTTAAATATCTTTAAATCCCCCCCCTCATCTCCAAAAATTGGTCAGCAGTAATAGCAAATTAGTTTGCGCTGAAAAAGTATTCCTCTCAAGCCATATCTTGAGGCAACTGTGGAAGGCTAGGGGGCCACATTACCCAGGAGGACCACACTCCACCTGCACTTCCCAGCACAAAAATCAAAGAATTCTCCACCCTCCAACTTTATCTAGGGGATGGTGGTGTTTTTGCCATGTTTTTACCATTTTAGGCCCTGGAATGGCTTTTTAAACAAGGGTGGAAGTCACTTTGGGTTTACTTTCTGGGGTTTTTTTTAAAGGGACTTTCCAGGGGGTTATATTGGTCCAGGAAGGCAAAATAATTTTGGTGTGGCAGGGCAAGGAGCTGTCTGGGCCCACAAGCAACACTTTGCCTGGTTCCCCTATCCCTTTCCTAACTGCCAAGGAATGTAGAATTGCACTGCTCTAACCATTACCTGGCATAGACTTTTTTGTATAAACAACTATTTTAGCATTTTCATAGCTGCCTGAGGGTTTGCCTCTAGCTGACCCGAGCAGCAAGAGTAACATTTGCAACTCTTGGCAGTGGTTCTCCATTCTCCAGTTCAAAAGTAGGGGCTTCTAGAGTATAAGCCATGAACCTACAGGGTATTTAAAACAGAGCACAAAGGGCTCAGTTAACTATTTAGTAGCCAATCTGTACCTGGAAAAAGCTGACGAATAGACAGGGGAGGAATTCCCACATAACAGCTGCTATTCTCCCAGCTGCTTTTCTTCAAACTCTGTTCTAGACACATATATGATATAGGGGAAAGTGGCTTAGATTAAATGGTAGAAGGAAAAAAGAAAGGGGAGGGGGAGTTAATCATCTTTTGTCTTCCACTGCAGATTTAACCTTGGGCAGATGTAAATGATACTGAGTTCCATCAAACTCAACAGAACTTTAGATATACTGTCGGCCCTTCTTATACAAAGATTTTTTATACACGGATTCAAGCATCCACGGTTTGAAAATGTTCAAAAAAAGTATAAATTTGAAATATCAAACCTTGATTTTTCATTTTTATAAGGGACACTTTCTATGTCGTTAAATTTAATGGGACTTAAGCGTCCACAAATTTTGTTATCCATGGGGGATCTTGGAACCAAACCCCAGTGTATAACAAGAGTCCACTGTATATAGGATAGCACTGTTTAAAAATCGCAGCTTCATCTCAGAGCAACCTTTGTATTTGCAAAACTAAGGATTCAATCTTTTTAAATTCCATAAATAAACCAAATGTGAAACAATGGGTTAATATTTTTAAAATAGCAAAATAAATTTAGTGGTGATAACAAAATAAGTATGGTATTTATTTCAATTTCCACCCCCAGTTGCCACCCCCACCCCCGAAATATTTTCTACAGCTTCAAAATATTTCTGGAATATCTCTGTGTACAGCATACTTCTTACTGCTGTTTCATGTCATCAATCTGTATTACAGAGATATATACACAGCAAGTCAGTCAGGTTCCCACAAATGTCTCATTTACCTTGCTGCACATTTGACTGGATTCTTCCTGGCCTTGGAAATCTTGCTGTATTCCTAGAATTCCCAAGTAACCACATTCATCTAGAAATAAGAATTATTAGTGAACAAATGAACATCTCAGTGAAATCTAAAAGTCTGAGAATGCTGTCTATTTAGGCTGCATTCCTATATTCACTCAACTGTGCATAGCCCCCCATGAATTCATGTGGCTTAAGTATGAGAAGAGATGTGTAGCAAGAAGATGTGTAGCAATCCCACCTGTTCTTGCATAAGGAAAGCTGTCAAGCAATGTCTAATCTGAATCTGTACGAGCACAACAGAAAATAAAACATCCTGGGTCAGGATGAAGAATTCCTCCCTCTAGAACAGAGGGATGCAGAATTTGATGTAGACAGAACACATGTTTTTCAGCTAATAAAGATCAATGAAGAGAAAACAGTTCTATTTACCTAGCTTAGCCAGTACATTTTGACAAACAGAGAAATGGAAAAGAACAAAGAACTGCCACTTAAAACCTATGTCTTCTTCCTTCAGTCAAGCATTGATATATTGGATAATTTAAAATCATATACATGTTACAAGTACACACATTACACTCTAACCTCCATAGCTAGACCAGAAACCTGATCTACAGATCTCTGTATAGTAATGCCATATAAGAGAAATGGACCCAACCATATACAGAAGGTAGTATTCAAAGCCGTTCTTCAATTTAAGAGGAGTTTAATTTGGGAAAACAGCATTATCAGGCATGTATGTCGTGTCAGTACTCAGGGGGATTTATATTGCATATGCCACAAGGTAATCAGATGCTACATTGCTTTGTAGCAGAATTGTCAACTGCCACAGTTCTCTATAGAGCCTTTTCCCTAGGCTTCTGTGATGTCATACAGACTCAGATTACATAACTCTCCCTGGGAATAGTATGAACCACACATAACAGAATGGGGCTCTCTTGAAACACACAAAACCCAACAGCATATTCGATAGTGATCATACTACTTAGAAAATTTGCCCTTCCATTCATTTGTGTAAAATAACTAATATTCACAGAGTCAGAGATGCTGCAAATGCTTTATTAAGAATAATGCTTTATGACAGATAAACACTAGTAAAAGGGTAATAGGCTTCAATATAAAAAAATATCACAAAATCCTACAGAATTAGTGATAGCGTCAAGGCTTTCCAAATCCTGCGTACAACAGGTACAACTGGGGGTGCCTGTTGCCTCTCCACAGGTCTAGCAACTGCACAGGAAATGCTTGCTTCAGTGGGAATTTCCAGTTAGTCACAATTTTTCAGGACAAATGGTGAATGCTCCTTCAATTGCTACTGAAATCTGAATTTTGGTGGTGAGGTTTTGGGGGGGTCCTGTGTTGCTCTATGCTGCTTATTCTTGCTTTAACAGAAAGAAATGATTTCTCTGGAGCTTAGGGTTGGTATGTCCATCCCAAGTAAATTGTACATGGGTACATCTCCATGATAAGCTCAGCACTCAAATTATGCATGTTTGGACACCTTTATTGAATCTGGGCACTTAGTTCCTTTGTGAAACTGAAGACTGGGAAGATCAGGAACAAAATCTGGGACTTTCTGGGGTGTTTTAATCACTCCGATGCACCTTGATTCTGAGAAGAATTAAGAACAGCATGATCTGGAACTTTGTGATCCCTATCATCTTGTGTTTGTGTGTGAGAGCACTCATGTGGGAGGGGGGTCAAGAGTAAGGAGCAGCAAATAAGTAGTCATTGTTGAAAATATGGAAGAATTAATGGGAAGAAGAAGTTATATATGGATGGGAAACAAGATTACGATCACAGAGGGTGGAAAGGCAAAATTAGTAGCTCTTTCCCATATCAGAGCTCTGGAAGCTCACCACAGTGGTGCAGGATAAGCTTGAATTAGCCCTTTGTACTCTTAGCAGAAATTTTTCAAAACATTTTCTTTGTCTTATCACAATAAGAATGGTAAAATATTAATCCCTGAATGTGTGACAGAGAACTACTCACCATTGCAGTAGAAGTCATATTATGGTTTCTTTCCTAGGATGATTTTTAATAATGTAAATAAAACTTAAGTAGCCATAGACTGAGCAAAGCTGAATTATCATTTATCTTGGAAGTTATTTTTATTGTCAGAAACAGTAGCTGGTACCATACCACTGAAAAACAGATGGAGATGGAGTGCATGTTGAATGTTGCCCCATAAAAAAATTAAGCTCTCTCTAGACGTGACAAAATACATCAGAGTAGAGTCTAGATTAGAACCTTTCTTGCTCACATGTTAGCTTTGTGGCAGTAGAAGGTTTCTGATACAGAAAAGCATGAATGTGATAATATGCCAGTAGTTTCAAGTACTGTATCGCTTACTTTCTGAGCAGTGGCAAGTTCAGAAAGCTGGCATGTGGTCCTCTGTCTTTCTTCCTGTCATGCAATCTTAGAGATGCTGTCCTCATTGTGACAATAGTAGTAGAAATTTTTTTGTTAAAAGCTAAAAGCTGTCACAATATAAAATATATCCAATCAGTAAATACAAAAACAAAGTTTAAAAAAACCACATAAAAATCACCAAAAACAACATGGTAAAGTTAATAAAAGAGATCCATCAACAAAAGGCCAATAATACATCATAAAAGATAAAATAATATAACCATAAAACTAGACTGGAACTAGCCATCATTCCCATCAAGAAAGCTAATTCTAATCTTGCTAGCAGCTAAACCAAATTTTGCTACCATGGAAGCAACAAATGCATTGTTGCCAGCCAAAAGGACACA
>NC_056524.1:145039006-145082382 GCF_019175285.1 Sceloporus undulatus | reverse complement strand
AAAAAAAATCACAAAATCTTACGGAATTAGTGATAGCGTCAAGGCTTTCCAAATCCTGCATACAACAGGTACAACTGGGGGTGCCTGTTGCCTCTCCACAAGTTCTTTAAAAATGCCAAGTTTTACAAAAATGATGGGACAAGCTACCTACAGCTGTGGCATAATTCATAGTCCCACTTGCAGAACACAGCAAGAACCTAATTAAAAAAGAGTTACTCTGTACCTCAAATTTTTCAGCTGGCACTGTTCTGACACCTCAGCAGACAGGACCAGTAGTCTGTATATATAATGTTCTTAATTGCTGGAGGTCCATAAAATCTGATTTAGGAAGTCAACATCAAGGATTTTCCTCTCGTCTTCTCATAAGTTTGAAGTTTAATGAATACTGCAAAAGTCTGCATTCTTTATGGCATTCCCCCCTCATTCTTATTTATACTATTAATTTCTTTATCTTATCCCTACTACTTTCATACCAAATAATTAATTAATACTATTATGTCTTTCACGTTATACTATACCAATCTACTATTATTTATACAATTAAATTCAGATATATTCAAGATTTTTAAACCAATACAAACAAAAGAGCCAGCCTGGAGGATGACTCGGAGGACTCAGAGGATGAGCCAGAGCCCCTGGGACCTGAACCTGTAATTGGGGAGCCTGACGCTGGCCCTAGCTCTGCTGGAGCAGAGTCTGTGGCCCTTCCAGAGGTTCAGCAGTTAGGTCTGCCTGGGGTCGGGGCTGTGGACATAGAGGAGGCTCTGGGAAGTGTGCCTACCTTCAGGGAGCATCAAGCCGAAAGAGAGGGCCTTCAAGGATCACAGAGGCTTTATCAGAAGCGCGTTTGTGAACAGACACACCTGAAGGCCTGCTGCTTGCCTATTTAGGCAGTTGGAGCATGTATGGGTCTTTGCCAGTGGGTTATCTGCCTTTTCTATAGGAAAGACTTTGTCTCTGACTCCTATGGCTTCTTGAAACAAATTCTTGTTTCCTCGATTGCTGACTATCTTGATCATCCGGAAACCTTGACCTTGGACTGTCTTATTGACCTGCCTTTCTGATACCTTGAATATCAGACCGCCTGACAACTCTTTTGGTAATCCTTCTGCTGATACTGCTTTGAATCTCCAAGACTATGTTGCTTGCACTGACTCTGCTATCTGGGGGTTTGTTTGTTTAAGAACTAACTGGCTTATCAGCCATTTGGCTGCTTTCCTGGACAAGTATTTAAATCACTTTTCCAAAGCCAGGTGTATTTCTTCACTTTTTTTCTCTCTGATTATACCCCTTCCATATTTTCCATTCTTTATAAAATAATTCCAAAGAGCCATTTTTAGTAAATATATCAATTTGTCCATTTCATATAAGTCCATCATTATTAGCTACCATTCCTCGATTGTGGGACATTCCTCTTTCTTCCAGTACTTAGCGAACATTGTTCTTGCCGCTATTATAGCATAATCTTCTCATTCTTTCTTTCCAATTTTAAGTTATCCGTCATATTCAAAAGATAAATTTAAAGAAAGACCTAATGCTAAAGTGTAATTTTTTTTTCAATTCTATATGAATATTTTTTTCCAAAATCTTGTAGGTTTAGGGCAGTTCCACCACATGTGTAGGTAGGTTCCAACTTCCTTTTGGTATTTCCAGCATATAGTTTTATTCTGTTTAAACATTTTTCCTAATTTATAGGGGGTTAGGAATCATCTATACATGTATTTATAGATATTTTCCCTTAATTCTACACTTATAATTTGTTTAATTTTACCCATCCAAAGTTTCTGCCATTCCTCTAGTTGTATTACTTCATTTAGATCCTTAGCCCATTTCAACATAAATTCTTTGACCATTTCATCTTCCAATTCAAACCTGGATATTAATTTGTATAATTTTGAAATCTGTTTTTTGGGCACCTTTATTAATTTTTCTAATTCAGGTTAAACTAAGCCAATTCCTTCTTCTTTCATATCCAACAAAAATCTTTCTTTAATTTGTCTATATGCAAACCAGTTACATGAATATTCCTCCAACAATAATTCTTCCTGTGTTTTTTCTTTTTCAAATTTTGTAATATCTGCATATGTCACCCAAACATTCTTTCTAAATTATTCCCTTGTAAACATCACTTCATTAGTGGATACCCATAGGGGGATTTTTGAACACCATTTTTTTCTTATAATTTAACCAAATTCTTATCATACATTTACTAAGAAAATGGTTATTGAAATTGCTATCAAGTTTGGTTTTCCCATTTAAAAAAAAACATGCAATCCAAATTTCAAATCATTTTTTCCAAATTTAAATTTCTTTTACTATCTAGTCTAATCCATTCTAGCATCCAATCCATTACACAAGCATAATGATACCATTTTAAATTTGGTAATGCTAAACCCCTTTTATCTATCGAATCATATAATATTTTCATTTTTACTCTTGGTTTTTTGTTATTCCAAATAAATTTGGATAAATCTCTCTCCCAAGTCTTAAATGGTATATCATTTGTTATGTTGGGTAGGCTTTGGATAAGAAAAATCATTTTTGGTAGCACTAACATCTTCAAAATAGCTACTTTACCTAACCACGAAGTAAGTTTTTGCCATCTTTCCAATTTTTTTAAAATATTTCTCCAAGATTTCTCATAATTATTCACAAAAAGTTCCGTATTTTTGTTGTAATATTAATCCCCAAATATTTCACAGATTTTTTAAATTTGAAATCCAGTCTTTTCTTTCAATATGTTCACCTCCTCTTTGCTCAAATTCATAATTAACGTTGCAGTTTTTTCTCTATTAATTTTATTTATACCTTACCAAATTTCTCAAATGTCTTCAACATAATTTCATTGCTTTCATTTGGATTCATTACTGTTAAAATTAAATCATCCACATAGGCTCTCAATTTGTATTCTTCTTTTTTCAGTTTGAATCCTTCTATTAATTGATTTTCTCTAATATTATTTAATAAAATTTCATTAATTAATATAAATAAAAGAGGGGAGAGTGGGCAGCTTTGTCTCACTCCTTTATGTATTGTGCATGGGTTTGTTCTCTCACCATTAATCCAAATTCTCGCTTCCTGTTCTTTATAAATTGCTTCTATCCAAAAAAATTTATTACCTACTTCTAATTTTTTAATACTTCAAATATAAATTGCCAGCAAACATTATCAAAATCTTTCTCTGCATCTATAGAGACATTTATCTATCCTTTTTTCATGAATTTCAATCAGATGTATCAAATTTCTTATATTATTTTAATCATTCTGTTTGGTAGAAAGTCAGATTGATCTGAGTTAATCCAATTGTTCAACACTTTTTTAAACCTTTCAGCCAATATACATAAAAATAATTTATAATCAGAATTTAACAGGGTAATTGGTCTAAAATTATTAATTGATGTTAAATCCTTTCCTTATTTTGAGATTAGAGTTATAGCCAATTGTGTCCATGTTTGTGGTATGTTCTCAAACATAACTTCATTCATTATTTGTAATAGTGGTCCTCTTACATATTCTTGACATTTTTTGTAGTGTTCATTCGAAAAACCATCTGGGCTGGGAGTTTTCCCTGTTTTACTTTTTTATCACATCTAACAATTCTTGTAATGAAATTGGCTTGTTCAGTACTTCTGTTTGTTCTACTGTAAATTTCTTTAAATTTTGAGAATTCAAATATTTTAAAATTTTTGTGTTATTTATTTTTGGGTCTTTAATTACTGTAAAGTAATTTAGTAATGTTTTAATCATATTCTTATTTGTTATTAGTGTTTCTCCTTTAATTACAGAAATTGTCATTTTTTTTCTAATTTGATAAGCCAATAATTTCCCCGTTTTATTTGCCAATTCAAAATATATTTGCTTAAGGAATTTTAGGGGTTTTTTTTTCATCTCCTCTACTGATGACACTGATATTTGTTTTTGTACATATTTCACCTCTTGTAAAATCTTTAGGGTATTTTTAAAATCTTTTTTAAAGAGTTCTTCTCTTTTTTTAATTCCTTATTTAGCTTCTTCAATTTTTCCTCTTTTTTTAATTTCTGACATCTTAGACCAAGTTTTATGTGGGTTGGAGAAAAAAGTATAATCTTTACTATTTCCATATTTCATTCTCCATATATCTCCAACTACCAATAATTCTGTTAATTAAAAAAAAAAATCCTGATATAATTTTACTTGGTTTTTTGGAAACTTTTTTTCTGTGAATCTACCTAAATTTGGATTTATAACTCCATTCCAATCTCCAAAAAAAAATTACAGATTCACAGTCTATTTGGATGAGTTTTGATTTTAACTTCTTATAAAATTTATTTTCATTTTCTAAAGGGCCATATACTCCAACTATCAAAATCTTCTGTTCTTTATATATTAATTTATCTCCATAAATTTCTCTTGCTTCATATTTTGAGTTTACATATACTACAACTCCCTTTTTTTTAATTTAGAATTTGAAGAAAAGTCCTGGCCTAATTTACTACATCTTAAATGTTTTTTATCTTTATCTTTTATTCTCATTTCCTGTAAACAAATGATATCCAGCTTTAATTTTTTAGATAGTGGAAAGTTTTTTTCCCCTTTTCCCCTAGGGTATTCATCCTCTGAACATTCCATGTTAAAATTATACTCTGCCAGGATTCAAAAACGACAACTTTTATTTTGTTAATTTACATTTATCCAAAATTATTTTCCTGATGTTAAAAGAAGATGGGGTGGAAAAGTTAAAATATCTTCAGTTCTCATTCAAATCTTTCTTCTCCCTTTGTTCTTCTCTTCTCAGTCTTCTCAGTTCCTCTTGTACCAGATCTTGATCATCAAATTCCAATTCTGGAATTAATAATTCTTGTGAACTTCTTCTTCATCAACTCCTTGCTCATTTTCACCTCTCAGATCTGTGTTTTAGTTTCCAATACCAGCACCACCACTTTCCAATTTTTCGTTATCTTCCATCTCTGGGGGATGTTTTCTTTTCATCTGTCTTAAAAAATTATGTGCTTGTTCTGGGGTGAGTATTCTGACTCTTCTGGAATTTCCCACTGGTAGAGTATACCTTCTCTTCTTAAAAAAGAAGACAGTCCAATTTAATCTTTTCTTTTTTGTAAAATTCTCCCCCGGTATAACTTCAATTCCCAATCTTCATACTGAAAAGGTATTTTGTTATGTACATTCAAAAAACTATCTCTTACAGTTTTCCTTACAAAATAAACAGCCACATCATGATACAGTCCTTTTTGTTTTGCAATTGATGAGTTAACCCTAAACAAGTTGAACATTTCATTCTCAAAAAATTCTGGATATTTCACTTCTGGCTGGGATCGTTGGCAATGGTGGATCGCCTCTAGGAAGGTCCAGGAGGTGAGATCACTGAGAAGGGCTTCCCCTTAAAAAATGAAAATAATAGGTATTGAAGAGGAGGACACCCCAACCCTTGTGAAAAGGAGGGGTTGCCTGGTTCACAAAGGGACTCCAGAAATCCCGATCAGCGAAGCAAAAAAGCGTGGTGACAGAGGAAGCTGTCCCCTCACCGGAGAGGGAGGGGAGACAGAGCTGAAAGGAACTGTGTGATTAGAAGCCGTGTTGAGCGACTGGCACAAAACCACCACCAGCAAAAAAAAAAAAAACAGAACTAAGTAAGCGAACTATTTAATAAAGATCTTGTGAACTGAGAAAAGGAAAAATCTGAGAGGATAGCTACATAAACAAAAGAATTTTTCTTCGAGAACTAAAAACTCTAAGTAAGAAAAGAGGCGGAAGGAAGGGAAAAAAGTTACAATAAAAATAAAACAGATAAAAAGACATAAAGATTTAACTTCCTACAAACTTTGTTTCAATAAGAACAAAAGTAACAAAGGAAAAGGGGTGAGAGTTAGAGTGATAGCTACATAGAAAGGAAAGATAAATTAAGAAAATCTAGACTCTACCCCATGGTTTGGAGAAAAAGAGCAACTATTTCTTGACAAATGGGAAAAGGGGGTCACCTTTACAATACATTTTTAAGACTTGCATTTTGGCTAATAATTACAGAAAAAACAGGAAAAAAGGAAGCTTTGTTTGCAGTGAATTTGACTGAAGAGAGAGCAAAATAGACTGGTTTTATAATGCAGAAATAGACTGGAAGACTATATAAACATGTGAAATTTAGAGAAAATTGTGATTCATCTTAATAATTCAGTCTTGGTAAACAGTAAAAATTTACTTGATACAAGACACACTTAATAGAGTTATACTCCTTAAAAACCAGAAATAAAGATTGTAACTACACCTGAAGGTCATTTTAACATGACCAGATAAAGACATTGAGCCTAGCCAAAACAATTGTGAATCCAAGGACACATAAGAAAACTGTAAATCACCGAGGAAAAAGATCAGACATTGCACAATAACAACACCTGGTGGTAGAAAAAAATTACTACAAGAACAAATGAGGAGAGAGAAGAATAAATCAAAAATTGACCAACAATGCCATCTAGTGGTGTGTGTGTGTGTGTGTGTGTGTGTGTATAACAAATAAATAAATAAAACAAAATTTTAAAAAATTATCACTATGACTAAATTATAATAAAAATTGGGGAAGAAATTTAAAATAAAACAATAACAAAAACAAATTAAGAAGAAGAGAAAATGGCAATGTCTTTGAGTAAATATACAACTGTGCACAAACAGCAATTCTGGATTAAATTAAAAAACTGAACCAAGGGGTGCAAGATATGCAACATGAAATGAGAGAAATGAAAACAGACTTGAAACATGAATGTAAGACAGAAATTAAAAGCTTAAAACAAACTATTGAGAAGGTAACAAAGGATTTAAAAGAAACAGACACAAAAGTGGAAATATTAGAAGTAAAAATTAAAGAATTGAAAGACAAGACACTACAGTTATCACTAGAGCAAGAAAGGGGGAAAGACCAAAGAGCTCTTTCTGATCTGAAAGCAAGAGAACATTGTCTTAAAATAAGAGGACTTTAAAAAATACAAAATGAAGATCTGTATTTTATTCCAATTTTGGCCAGTTTTTCAGAAATTGTCCTGGACTGCAGCCAGCACACACAAACAATGCCAATAAGAATGGCTTAGCAAGGCAACTAGCAAAGCAACTGGAAACAGTCCACAAACCTTGCAAGGAGTGAGCTTTAGAGAACAAGCCGAAAGCCAAAGCCGAAGTCAGGAAAACAGAGGTCAGAGTAGTCAGTCCAGTCTAGGGTCAGGGCAGCCAGAAGGTAGCAAGAGTCCAGTTCATTCCAAGGTCAAAAGTCAAGGCAACAAGGAGTCAGGATACAAGAAGCCAGTGCCTGCAGCAATCACACCAAAGGATCATGCAATAAACTCTAGCACCGAGTCAGTGTCTCCCAGGTGGTTAAGTAGGAGACCCTCTTCTCGGTGCCAGCTGAGACTTGTTTGCCAATTGTCTCTCAGCAATTCTCATGGACCTGCATCTGTCAGCACTTTCAGCCCTGCATTGCCTAAAGGAGGGAATGTCCAGGCCTGGTTCCTCCCCAGAGTCACCACTAGGCTGCTGTACCACCAGAGGAATCCCATCAGCACTAGGACCTGGCTGAACCTCCTCCTCTGGGGCTGGGAGATCAGGGCTGGGCTCTGGCAGAGCAGAATTAACACCTGGTTCAGCCTCAATTACCCCTTGCTCTGGAGTAGACCCATCCTCCTCCTCATCCTCCGAGTCCTACTCTTGCCTGGCCATGACAGAAATACCATGTGCTGATTTGATAAAAGACGTGGATAAGATCTTCAGGATCAACTCCAGAATCACAAGGGAAAGAAATTTGCCAAGAGACATTTCAATTTATTTTATCCGAACCAGAATTGATCTTAGGAAAAAGCTACAAAAAGACTTGTGGTAGACAAAAAAGAATTGATGATCTTAAAAGACATACCTTTGAGAATTTTTTTAATAGTATTTATTCATTTTTCCAAATAACAAATTTAAAATTTACATACAACAGTCATACATGGAGTAATAAGAGTACATCGATCTCTCAGAATGATCATACCTATGCTACTCCTTCGCATTCTCCCCTCTATCTCTATTTCCCTTCCCTTCTCTCCTAAACCCCCCCTCTTCATACAGTCTTCACTCACTACTTCCCTACCATCAGAAACCTTTAATTCTATATCTATTGTTCTAATTATCTAAAATAGAATTAAGTTCACGTCATTTACAATTTGTTTTCTGTTTAAATCAGAAAGAGAAAAATAAAGCAAACGGAATAGAATAACATCTTCACCCTAATCTCTACAATCTTAGCCTCAGAGTGCGTAACATTAGGATCATTACTGTTAAACAATGTAAAACTTCCCAGTTAATAAACCATATAAGTGTTAAGCATTTTTCCCTTAAAAAGAAGTCATACCTAGACTAGCTATGTTCCCCCACGAGTTTTGGAAGTACTTAATTTACTTTCTCCCAATCTTCTACAAATGAATTTGATGGTTCATTTCTTATTCCCCTAGAGAGTCTGTCCAGTTCCATCATATCCATGAGTTTAAATCTCCAATCTTCCTTCGTCGGGATCTCTTTTAGTTTCCATCTTTGAGCATAGATAAATCTTGCAGCTGATAACATGTAAAATAAAATTTTACCAGATTTTTTTTCAATATCTATGTCAATTATATTGAGTAAGAAGACTTCAGGCGAAAACTTAAGCGATAGAGACATCGATTTCTTAATTTCAAAATAAATCATTTTCCAAAATTGGTTTGCTCTTTTACATGTCTACCCCATGTGGTATAACGAACCCTGAACTCTCTCACATTTCCAACATAAATCACTGCAGTTACCGTAAATCTTACTAATTTTTTCTGGGGTTAAGTACCACCGGAAAAAGATTTTGTAATAATTCTCTTTCACATTTTGGCTGCATGTATACTTTAGTCTTTTCACCCAAGTATACTCCCACTGCTCTAACTGTATGGAGAATCCAAAGTTCTGAGACCATTTAATCATGTTCTCCTTTATGACTTCCTCCTCCATATAATATTTCAGGATGCATTTATATAATCTAGACAAAAGAGCTTTCTTATTTAACATAATTTCCCGTTCCAAATCTGAGTCTGTTTTATTAATACCACTTTGTTTTTTATCCATAATAAAACATTCTCTTAGTTGTCTATAGAAGAACCATGTAATATCTCTTCTTGTCTCAATCACTTTCTCATTGGGTATCAACTCATATCCAGAACCCCCAATTTGAACCAAGTCTTCATACAACAACCATTTTCCCTCCTCAATGATGTTAAATTTAAAAAAGGCTTCATGTGGAGACGCCCATAAGGGAATTTCAGGGCAAATTCTTTTCCTATATTTTTTCCATACTTTAAGAAGAGCGAATCTCACTACATGATTATTAAAATCTTGATTCATCCTTTCTTTTTCATAGAAGAGATATGCGTGCCAACCAAATCGTAGGTTAACACTTTCTATATTCAACAGATCCTTATCCTTTAAAGTTATCCAATCTTTTATCCACATTAGGCACGCCGCCTCAAAGTAAAGTTTAAGATTCGGTAGTGCAAGCCCCCCCCCCCCCTCTTTAGAATCTTGTAGATACTTCATTTTAATTCTGGCCTTTTTACCTTTCCAAATAAACTTTTGAAGGCCCTTTTGCCATTCTATAAATGGTTTATCATTTCTAATAATAGGAATGGATTGAAAAAGGAAAAGGAATTTTGGAAGTATATTCATTTTTATCACTTCTATTCTCCCTAGGAGAGATATATCTAAATTTTCCCAAGATGATAGATCTTTCTTAACCTTTTGCCACAACTTTTCATAATTATTGGAGAATAGTTCAGAATTCCTATTAGAAACACAAATTCCCAAATATCTAACTTTATTCTTTATCTTAAAGCCTGTAACAGATTCTAATTCATTTCCCTGTGCTATAGTCAAATTTTTGGTTATTATTGCAGTTTTTTCCTTATTTATTTTCAGACCCGAGATAGATTCAAAGATTTTAAATTCTCTTAATAATTCTTTGGAGTCATTAATAGGGTCACTAATAGTAACAAGTAGATCATCAGCAAAAGCCTTTACTTTGTGTTCTGTTCCTTTAATTCTAATTCCTTTAATCTTTGAATTATTTCTCAAATTTTGAAGAAGAGTTTCAATAACTAATACAAAAAGTAGAGGGGACAGTGGACACCCCTGCCTTGTCCCTTTACAGACATTTAATGATTCTGTTTTCTCACCATTTATATTCAATCTAGCGTACTATTTCTGATAGGTAGCTTCCACCCATTGAGTGAATTTCTCTCCCAAGTCAAGATCTTTTATAACACACATTAATAACTCCCATGAAACATTATCAAAAGCCTTCTCGATGTCAAAAAAGAAGGCTGCAAATTTTTTATCAATATGGTCCTCATGGTATTCAATTAGATCTACAAAGTGTCTAATGTTGTCCTTTAAATATCTTCTTGGGATGAATCCTCTCTGGTCTTTATGTACTACATATGGGATTTTTTTTATTCTCTCAGCTAGAATACTCGCAAATAGCTTGTAGTCATTATTCAAAAGAGAGATCAGCCTGTAATTTTGGATCAATGTTTGATCTCTTCCTTCTTTAGGTATTAGTGAGATTACTGCCTCTTTCCATGTCGCAGGGAAATTATCTTGATTTAGTTCATTCATCAGATTTTTTAAATGATCCACCAATTCCATCTGAAATGTCTTATGTCGAAGTAAATCCATCAGGGCCCGGAGCAGAGCCGGATTTGCTATTTTGGATGGCATATAAAACTTCCGCAGCAGAGATTGGTTGATTTAATAAATCTCTTTGTTCTTGAGAAATTTTGGCTAGACCGGCTTTTTGAACATATTGGATTACATTGTTCAAATCCTCTGTTTTGTGGCTATATAATTTCCCATAAAATTTTTGAAAGACTTTCTTGATCTTCTGTTGATCTGTATAGATCTTATTGCCCTCTTGTGTTTTTGTTATTATATTTCTATTTTTCTTTTCCTTTAATTTGTAAGCTAGCCACTTCCCTGATTTGTTTGCAAATTGAAATTTTTTTTTGTTTAAGACATTTCAGTTTATATTCTATTTCTTCTGATAATAGGATTGATAATTGCTTCTGTACAACTTTTAGCTCTTCTTTAATTTTTAAATTACTAGGATTTTCTTGAAATTCCTCCTCTTTTTTCCTTAATTCACTGAGAATTTTTTATGTTTTTTGTTCTCGTTTCTTTCTATATTCAAAATTAAGTTTTATAAAAAGACCTCTCAAAACTGCTTTTGACGCTTCCCAAATTATAGAGTAGCTTGTTCCTTTTCCTGAGTTTTCATCAAAATACCATTTTAAAGTTTGCCTTGCTTTTTCTATATTTTCTGGATATTGTAGAAGCTTTTCATTCAGTCTCCAGTTGAAAGAAAGTCTAGCTTTTTTAAGTTTTAAAGATATCGGCTTATGATCCGACATCAATTTTGGCATAATATCCATTTTCTCAATTTGTATCATTACAGATTTAGACACTAAAAAAAAGTCAATTCTTGAGAAAGTTTGATGTCTATGGGAGAAGAAAGTGTAGTCTTTGGCTCCCCCATATAAGTGTCTCCAGACATCTATTAATTTCTGGTTTTCCATTAACTTAAAAAAAGGTAAAGGGAGCTTTCCTTGATATTTTTTCCTAGCTTTAGAACTTGATCTGTCCATTTTGGGGTTGATTACTGCATTCCAATCTCCCATCATAATTATCTCAGTGTAGTCCAATTTGGAAAGCAAGTTAAGTATTGAAAGATAGAATTTTTATTTTCTTTCCTGTGGGCCATATATCCCTACTAATAATAGTTTTTTATTCTGTAATGAGATTTCCACTCCAATGTAATGACCATTATTATCATTAAAAAAATTCTTTTGAGGGGATATTCTGTTTTACATACAATATTATTCCTTTTTTACTCTTAGTTGAAGATGAGATAAATTCATTACCCAATTTCTTATTTTTTATTAATCTTATATCTTTTTGCTTAATATGAGTCTCCTGAAGACAAACAATATCCTTTTTAAGCTTATCTAAATAATGGAAAATCTTTTTCCTTTTCTCTGGAGAATTGAGTCCTGTTATATTCCAGGATAAAATATCCATTTCCTGGGGACTCTTCCTAAATACTCTTCTGTACTAGTGTTTTCTTTTCTTATTCACTTTTTTCTTATTATACTTTTTATTTCTATTCAAAAATAGGAAAGATTTGTCTTTAATTACCTTATATCCTGTAGTTGAGTTAACTTCTTTATTTGTTGTATCTTCCTTATCATCCACTAGGAGACCTTTGTTAATGATGTTATCTTGATCCTCTTCTTCATTACCACTCTCATTTTGGTTGTCAGCAGTAGGGAGTCCACTTTCATGTTCTTTACTCACACCTTCTTTTTCAACTGATTTCCCATATTTAGACCAGAAGTCTTTAGCTTTTTGTATTGTATTCAAACGATGCCATTTCTGATTCCATTTAACTGAGATGCCGTCAGTTTTTTCCCATCTGTAAAGAATTTTATGCTTGTTTAAGTTCGTAGTCAAAAATTTATAATTTCCTCTTTTTTGAAGCAGTCTTTTTGGGATGTCTTTAAAAAAATTTATCCGCGAACCATCTATCTCCAAAGGAGTTTCATAACTTAAGAAAAGTAATTCATCTCTAATTTTTTTCCTCACAAAGGAGATCACAACGTCTCTAGCCAAATTTTTTTCTTTTGCTTTAGAGGAGTTCACTCTGAATAATCTGTTTATATCTTTAATGAAGTCTTCATATAGGATTTCCATAAATTCTGCCAGTGCGGGAATCAAATATTCATAAAGGTTCTCATGGTCCGTTTCTTTCAGGCCTCTGATCTTCAGAGAATTCTCTCTAGCTTTTAACTCCTCTAGGGCTCTTTGATCTAGTTGAGATTCTTGTTGTTGTTTTAACCAGTCTGTTTTTTCTTCCAATCTCCGAGATTTCTCTTCCAATTTGTCAACTCTAGCTGTCATCTGTGTTATTTCCTTAACAGCATCTTCCAACTATGGTTTGATCTCCCCTAATTCGGCCTTCAGCTCCATTTTTAAATCCTGTTTCAAATCTTTCTTAAAACCTTTCATTTCTTGCCTGAAATTTCTCTCCATATCCTTTCCAGAATTTTGAGGAAAAGAGCTGACTACAAACTCCTAACATCATCTTTAAAAAGACATAGGCGGGTTACAGACGGGCAGGGGAAGACGTCTTCGAGGTGTATTCTGCTGAATACGGAGCCTCATAAGGCCCGCCCGGGGGCGTTGCTCAGGTGTTTGGGGCTTCCCCCAAGGGGTGGCAGTGAAGACCGCCTCACCTGGGGCCGTTTCTGACCCGTTAGCTTTCTATACCGCCGCCTCGGAGAACGCCACAAAGAGAGGCAGGACTTCTGCGACGGGCGGCCAAAACCGCGGCTTTTTTTTTTCTTTTGCCGGATGAGAAGTGCGCAGCTGCGGCAGTTCAGCAGGCAGCCGGCCAATTTCCCTTTGCCGGCTGACAAGTGCACATGTGCGCATTTAAAGCGCCCAGGCCCCTTTAAACTTCTTTCCCCGCCCTACCCAAGAACCAAAGGTGGCCTCTTGCCAGCTGGTGATCAGCTGATGTTGGCATCCTTGCCCGCTTGCGCAATTGCGAGTGCCCCCACTGGCATCATGGCTGCCTCCTCTCCTTGTCTCCTGTCGGTCTTATCTGAAGCTGCATCCACAGCCACAGCTGTCGCCCGGTTGTGCCACTGCTGTCTCCTCCGCCTCCTCTGCCCCTCCGCCCCCTCCGCCTCCCTTGCCGCTGCATGGATGGAGGTCCCATCATCCACCACCATAACAGCTGTAGACTGGATGACAGCAGAGTGTGTGATGATGACACAAACAGCAAACAGCAGTGGCTGCCATAGCGTTCTCAGCTGCCCTTGCTGGTGCCATGGCCCTGGCCCGAGTGGCGCGGCACCGCCGTGCAGGGGTCCCTGCATCGCAACTTGTTGGACAACTTTGTCTCAACCATATGCTCTGACGAGCAATGGAGGCTTTCTTCCGAATGCCCGTGTCCTCTTCCACAGACTAGTGGGCATCCTGCGCCCAGAACTGGAGAAGTCCGACACAGTGATGAGAAAGCCATCCCGGTGGAGAAAAAGAGTGGCATTGGTGTCTTTTCACTTGCACACAAATCCAGCTATATTGTGACGGCGGCTTGTTTGGGATTGGCATTGCCACTGTGGCGGAAATCGTGGTGGAGTTTGCCTGGCCATGGAGAAGCTGCTGTGTCACGGACCGTGTACTGGGGGAACGCACGTGAGGTAGGGACAGCCAGACACATTCCCTTTAATCTTTGGCAGCTCTGTGATATTCTGTGTCAAGTGTCACCCCCCCACTGTCATTTGCTGTTCTTGCTATGGTGCAGTTGTGCCGTGTAAAGAGTTGTCATGTCAATTCCTCTGTTTCTCTCCTTTCTTTCCCACACAGATTATGGATGCTTTTGGTCGGCGGGGCTTCCACAAGTGGTTGGCCTCATGGACGGGTGCCACCGCCTGATCATACCACCCTTGGGGCTGGGAATGCCTATGTCAACAGAAAGGCTCCTATTCTGTCATCCTGCAAGGACATGTGACCAAACAGGAAGATTTGTGGACATGGAGCTCGGATGGCATGTGCAGCCCACGATGCCAGGGTGGCACGGGGATTCTCTCCATCTACGAGCCATGGAGGCTGATCTATGTGCAAGGGAACCCCAGCATCAACATAGAGGCCAGCAGATCGGGCCCCTGATACTGGCTGACAGTTGCCTACCCCATTCGGAATGGCTCATGACACCCTTCAAGACCCCCCACACTCCCAAAAAGAAGATCTTCAACAAGAAGTTGAATCGTGAGTGAGGGGGGCCGTGGAGAGTTGTTTGGCAGATTGAAGGTGAGATGGCGCTGTGTCTCACTGCCCCACTCCTGGTGGCAGAGGAGAACGTGGTGCCCCTCCTGGCATCATGGTCATTCTGCAAAACATCTGTGAGACCAAGGGCAGGGTCCTGGATGAGGGCATGCGATATAGGCGCCATTTTGTGCTGCCCACCCTGGGACCAATCACAGAGGCTCAAGAGAAAGAGAGAAGAAAGAAGGGTGTGCTGTGAGGAATGCCCTGATAGATTTTTTTGACACAGGAGAATCTGAAGGATGGATCCTATGCCATTCATCTGTGATGTCAGAGTGCAATGTTCTGTAATAGCATAGTACATGAAATAATGTATCCCATTATCCACAGTTTGAGTTGCCTATCACTCCTGATCTGTGTTGTGGGCATGTTTTGCACGTGCCTGAAGGGGACACACACAACCACAAAAGGTTCTCCTGGCGCCTGTTTTCCTGGGTCAAAAAAGATACCTCAGCTCCAACTGCCAATTGCCCCTTTGACAAGGTATCATCCCCCTCCAATTCAAGCTTTCCTAATGGCCCATTTGAATGTATCATAGGGCACCCAGAGGGCATCTTTGGGGGAAAGATTCAAACTGCTCCTCTGAAAGTTTTCATGGCCTGGACACACTTGGCCTAACGGCCCCGACCACAGGTGCCCATATATACCCGTGCGCAACTGTGCAAGACCCAGGACGGCGACGACATGGCAACGCCACGCAGGAGGGTCCCGGTCCGAATGCCTACTGGACCGATGAGTCGGGCATCCTCCCTGCCTCTCTGATGACACAGGCAGCCGCTCGAAGGTGATTGCCAGCACAAACAAGCCCAACCGGGGGCATTTTCTCCAGGCATCCTGTGCCCCGAAGAGCAGGGTTTCGAAGAAGATGCATCAGTGCAGAGTAAAGTTTAACAAAACTCTGAAAGCATCTTTCTTCGAACCCTCGAAGACTTCGGGGAACCCCTCCGGTTGACAGGCGGCCACCATTCTTTGAGCGGCTGAAGGATTGTGGATCAGGGGGATAGGCCCAGACCGGAAGATCGCCGTCCCGGTAAGTCAGAGACTCTTGCCATGCCCTGTCCTCCCCTCTTGAACCTTCCCTTGCGTCCTGTCCTTCCGGCAATGGTGCCACCATCCCTCCTCTTCCCTTCTGCAGGCGTGCGGCCGAGGCAGAGGCAGAGGGAGGGAGGGCACCGTGCCAGGTCGCCCTCTCCACACATCCTCGGGAGCGAGGATGTCCCCGAGGGTGGGCCCCAGCCAGGACCAGCTGCTGTGGCCCTCCGCAGCACAAGCAGGCTCCTCTGGCGGCAGTAGGTCCCAGGGTGAGGGGTGGGAGTTGCCTGACTGCAGCCCCCACGACACTTGTGTCCCTCCTTGCCATGCCAGCATGGTAACTGGGCCTCTTCCTTCCTCTTTTGAAGGACTTGAAGTCCTTGCTGCATGTTGCTGCCGGCCGAGGAAGGAGAGGAGGCCTGGCCCGAGCCGCCGCCTGCCTGGCCAGCCAGGGGACTTGGCCCTGGATGCCAGGGCCATGGATCGCCTCCTCAAAGCCCGGCAGCAAGGTAAGGTGGAGGTGAACCCAGGGAAGGGATGGGGCAACCAGAAACCCTGCTGTGGGAGTGGGTGATGGGCTCCACAGGCTGATCCTAAACCATCCTCTTTCTTTTCCCCCCACAAGAGAAACGGGACGGAGCGGAGGTTCTCTGCCTTGGAGGGAGAAAGTGGACAAGCTGGCAGAGAGAGTGTCCTCCATGGAGGAGACCCTCCAAGAATCCTCCGTCGGCTGCCCGCCCCACCCCCGCCTCCCGCTCCTGAAGCAGCTTCCCTCCCCTGCCCCCTGCCATCCCCCTTCACCACCCCCCTTCACCATCCCCCTTCCCTTTGTAAATTTGTATAAGTCCAAAGATTTTTATTGTTGTTATGTTGTTAATTAAAACTTTATTTAAAAAAATTGTTGTGGTTCATTATGCGAACTGCGCGCAGTGTGGCTGTGTGTGTGAATGTGACAGCTTAGGCGCAACTGTGCACTCTAAACCTAGGCAGGAGTGCTGTGGGTAGCAATGTCCAAATTCTGTCCTTCCAGGTGTTTGGCTTCATCTCCCAGAATCCAAGACCACAGGGCAAGGTGGCTGGGGATTCTGGGAGATGAAGTCCAAAACACTGGAAGGACAGAGTTTGGACATTGGTGGTTTGTGGGACCAGTGAGACAGGCATGGTGGGAGGAGGGCAACAGGAAGGTAGACGATTAGATTGGCTGGGAGGGAACACATGCCCTGGGAGGTGTAAATTATGTCTTTATGGGACATCAATGGGACCTAGTGCTTGTCAGTGCTCTCCTGCCCCTTGATCCCAGGCCCCCTCTAGTTGCCCTTGCCTTTGGGGGCAAGTAGTGGGCGGTGGGAACTGCCACCGCGGTCACTGAAGAGACTGGAGGATGGCCAGCAGGGGGCTGGAGACAGTTCCACCTCCATAGCAACTCCCTGCTCCTCAATGGAAGGATTGCTTTGCTGGGGGCTCCTGCAGCCCACACCCCTTCCTCCACGACCTGGGGACAGCCCTGCCTCTCTTCACCCTGCTCCCTACGTACCCTTCTGCGTCTTGGGCCACCCTGCCCTCCTCTCATGATCTCCAGCATTTGCCCCATCAGAACAGTCTGGCTTCCAAGGTGGTGTTGAGTCGCCTCTGCTCCCGGACTGTGACCTCATGATGTTGGTCTGACCTGTCTATTGCTCTATCCTGGCTCTGAATGGCCCTCTCTTGACTTCCAGTGCCCTCACTTGAACTTTCTAGTGTCTCTTCTTGAACTCCCAGTGTCCTCTCTTGAACTCCCAGTGCCCTTTCCATGAGCTCCCTGCGGGACTGTCTGCCCCTCTCCCTGTCCTCAAAGGCTCGCTGCCCCTGCTGCATCAGTGCTGTCATGTGCTCTTCTGAGCAAGCCTTGAGCTGATCCACAGCCGCCACAGTTCTAGTAGCTGCTGACGGGACCACCCTTTTCTTCTTGGTGGCCGTCGCTCCTCTGCTGACTCCTTCTCCTTCTTCTTCTGCTTTAGTTGTCCTTCTACTATGGGACCTAACAGAAGAGAGTCATAGAAGCCTACAGTTAGCAGAGACCCTGAGGGCCCATCTAGTCCAACCCCATTCTGCCATGCAGGAACTCTCCATCAAAGCTGTGGCAAAGGGTAGAGCTTCACAACTAAAGGGCGTGGGGAAGGAGAGATTTACATGCAAGGGAGGGGTTGCCTTAGGAATGTGGGACACATGCAGCACATGACCATGCCAGGACACTCACAATCATAATTCCACAAACAACCTTGCAAACCTACCAGCACAGTAAAGCAGTGAAAGATACATGCCCACATTGCGCAGTTGAGGACCATGCAGTTTATAAAAAATAAATATAGGTTTACCTTTGCATACTCTCTTCGGCCTCACTGCCATCGCTGGCGGGTGCACTGGCCCGGGGAGGAGGTGACACGGTCACGTTCGTAGCTGCTGGTTGTGGAAGAGACCCAGCACGAGATGGTGGTCTCCTTCTGGAGCTCCCAACCCCAGCAGACAATTCGTCTGAGCAGGGCACGGGGTCCAGAGGTCCTCTGGCTGCTGGAGGAATCGCCCGAGTCGGGGTGTTCCTCCTCCTCCTGCCCTCATCTGTATGACAAGGGACAAGGGTCATCTCTGCCCTGTGCCCACCCGGCCACATCTTCCCTTCTCCCCTTTCCCCTCCCTTCCCCCAGGGGCCCTGGCGCATCTTACCCTGAGGGGCATCAAAAGGTCTTGGGGCACATTCACGCTCCGGGGTCTCTCCTCCTCCTCCTCCACCGCCAAGGCTCCGCTCTGGTGGCTGGCCCACCCGGACCCTCAACACGCTCCCCATGGTGGCTGTCTGTTGGGGTCTGTGCTTCCATCACTTTTGATGAAAAGCATGCAGCTCCTTGTAAAAGGGCAGGGGGGTGCCCTTCTTAGTACCTCTGCCTGGGCATCTCTGTATTGTTTGTATTGAGATTTCAGCGACTTGCATTTTCTGTGACACTCCTCCAAAGTTCTGTTGTGGCCCTTGGCTCTCATGGCTTCTTCCACTTCTCGATATGTGTCAGCATTCAGATAGGACTGCTCCAATTTCTGCAGAATGTTTGGCTGTGACCATATAGTATAAGATCAGCCGTCTCCGCATGAGACCAAGACGTCCCCCTGCCTTTTTTTAGGGTGCTGGGGGGATGGCTGTGCCATCCTGCCTGGTGGCAAAGGGGAGCCGCCACACAGCTGTGCCAGGAGCAGCCGAACTGTGCCCGTTCCCCGGTGAAATGGCACAGGATGTGTGTAGGGGTCACTTTAAATTCCAAACTCTTCTCCTTATCACTTTCTACAACCAAAACATCCGCCGGCAAAACTTACAACTTCCCGCGATTCTAGCAGCGCATGTGCACCGCAGCTCTAGGGTTAGGGTTACGAGACTTAAAATGCTCTGCAGCTGTGCCGCAGCTTCCACACCTGCATGGCAAGACGCTGCAATTAAAGCCTGACTGCAAACCACGCATGTCCCGGGAACCGACCCATTATGCGACGCAGCTGACACAGAGCTTTTAAATGGGCAACTTATATTTGCGCGCGTAGCAATTCTGGCGTACCGGTGCAGCAGCTTACACGACAGAGATGCGCACGTACGCCGCTTATCCAAAAAGAAGCGGAAAAAGCAGCACCTTTTTAGTGCCGCTTCTTCCCGCTTGGGGCGTGTCGGGCGGCGCGTTCATGACGGCATTCAGGTAAGGGCCGTCTGAAGGCTCTTACCTTCATGACGTCATGAATACACCCCTTTTTGCCCGTCTTAACCTGCCACAGTATCCCATACAGGTGGGGAAATACCAGAGGGAGTCTCTTTCACTACAAGAAAAGCAGTTAAGGATTAATTTGCAAGCAAAGCAAGAGATTTTTAAGAACATTAAGGAAAAATCAACCGTCGGAGGAGCCAGACACTTTAAGTCAGCATACGGACGAGGAGAAGAGTCAAGAAGAAGAGAAAGGAGATCCAAAAGACCCAAGGGAGAGCAAGGAGAAGAAGAAGTAATCAACGATACTTAAGTAGTATTAGAGGTTAGTTGCTAAACACTAGTGGAAAGCAGTAAAAAAAGGTAAAAGATGAACCTTAAAATAATATCGTGGAACATTAAAGGTTAAACATTCCAGCTAAAAAGAAAAAAAAACCTTTCATTACTTGAAGAAAAAGAAAAACTGGGAATAAAAAATAAAAAAATTGGAAAAGAATTTATTTCTGCTAATAAAACAAAAAGAAAGGTGTTGTAATTTACGTAAAATCAAACATACCATCCACAGAAGTTTGAATGTCAAAGAGGGAAATTGTGTTGGGGTAGAAATCAAAATAGAGAACCAAAAAATACTATTAATAGGTGTTTACGGCCATTGGATAAAAAGGAACAATTCTACCAAAACCTTATGAATGATATCATAGACCTAAATTACAATTCTCTTATTATGAACGGTGACTGGAATGGAGTCTTGAACCCCACTATAGATGAAAATCAGACCAATAATAAAAAAAAACCAAGGATATTACCTTAGCTTCAATATATGATTGACAATTTGGGATTATAGATGTTTGGAGTTATAAATATGTACAGAAAAAGATTTTACTTTTTATTCACATGGCACAAGTCATTTATCTAGGTTAGACATGTTTTTTATTTCTAAGAGCTGGGCAAACAAGCATAGTAAAAATGGAGATCATTAGCAAAAGTCATATCTGATACCAATCCAATTTCAATGGAATTTTAAAATAGGGCAGCAAAAATTGTCATGTTGTCTGGATGAAAATTTATTAAAAAGAAAAAGAACAATAGAAAGGCAAAAAAAAAATCTCTAGAAATTATTTTAGAAAAACTCTGAAAAAGGTACCGACCATAATATTGTTTGGGAGGCAAGTAAAGCTGTCATGAGAGTTTTTTATACAAAGGGCATACAGGGAAGAAAAAGAGAAATCAGAATTATAAAATTAGTGATTTAATCAAAAAGAAGAAAAATCTTGGTGATGACCCACCAAAAAGATAGAAGTAGCAAAAGAAATAAAAATTTTACAAAAACAAATATCAATGTGTTTAACTGAAGAACTAGAAAAGAAAATGAATTTACCAAACAATTATTTTGAAAACACAAATAATCAGTGAGATGGTTATCATATAAAATTTAAAAGAAAAAGGAAAAAAGTTGATAATGAAATCAACGTAGGGAAACATTACTGATCAGGAGAAAAATAAATAAACTTTCTACAACTATTTAAAACACTTTAGATAAACAAGACACTTGAAGTAGACCTAATAACAAGATAAAGTTAATTTTCCACAAATAACAGAAGACCAGATTAGCTCCCTGGAAAAACCAATACAAAAGGGAAATTAGACAAGTTATAAAAGAACTAAAAAAAAGGAAAACTCCAGGACCGGACGAATTCCCAACAACATACTATAAAATATTAGAGACAATTAATTAATCCATTACAAAAAAAATGATGAACGATATTAACAATTTTAATTTCCCCAAAACTTGGAAGAAAGAGCATATCTCATTAATTCTAAACTGACAAATACTCCAAGAAATAAAAAACTACAGGCCAATTTTGTTGTTAAATACCGACTACAAAATTCACGCTATATTAGCAAATAGATTTTTAAAAGTCCTTCAAAATTGGGTAGTGAAGAACAAAATGGTTTTCTACCCCAAAGACATTTAGAAAAAATACAAGAACCATGATAGATATAATTGAGTTGTTAAAAAACAAGAGGGATAGGGACGTAGCCATAACACTGATAGACATGGAAAAAGCATTCGACACAGTAATTGATATATATTTGAAATTCTAAAGAAAGTAGGAATCAAAGAAAGTTTAGGATTCGATAAAAGCTATTTATAAAGACAGGAAGCCTACTTAATTAAAAACAGAGAAAAAACTAATCAGTAGATATTAAACAGGCACCAGACAAGGATGCCCTTTATCCCCTTATTATTCCTCATGGTAAGAGAAATACTGATTAGGAAAGTAGAACTGAATAAGGAAATACAGAGGGTTAATAATAAAAGAGATAAATTTAAAACATTAGTATTTGCTGTGACCTAGTCTTTTTTTCTAGAAGATCCCTTACTAGTATTAGTGCATTAAAACAATTAAGAATTTGAAAATATCAGGACTGAGAGAGTAAATGAGAGAAAAACAATATATTAGCAAAAAATCTGAGTAAATTGAGGAAGAAAAAATTAATAGAAATATCAGACTATACTGGCGGGTTATAGACCGCCATTGAACGTTCGCAGGATGTCCCATTTAAAAAAGGGGCGTCTCTTCTAGACGCCCTGGGTCTAATACGGACTCTGTCGTAACAATATTGCGCGGCCATTCCACACGGCCGGCGCCATCTTACGTATCGGACGCATAGCGTCCAGACGTGTCGCGGCGCTAATGATGTTGTGAGTGCGCCATCGGCGCTGCAACGTCATTAGGGCGCCCCAGAAAGGCGGGTATTAGCCACCCCGCTTTGAGGCGGTCTGCCGCCGACCCGTTTGCTACGTAAGGGGCCGTCGCAGCCACACCGCGCGGCTCCCTTACGGAGCAAAAAAGAAGCTCCAACATGGAGCTTCTTTCTGCGGCACCTCTGTGACGTCGCGAGGCACCAGGGGCGCATTCACAATGTCACAGCGCATGACACAGCCATGACACGTTCAGACCACAGCGTCCAATCGTAAAGATGCGCCGGCCGTGTGGAGGATGGCCGCCGCGCTCATATTGTACGGACAGTCCGTATTAGACCCCAGGGGCATCTAGAAGAGATGCCCCTTTTTTAAAATGGGATGTCCTGAGGACGTCCCATGTGCCGGTTTGTAACCGGCCCAAGAAGCTCCATTTTGGAGCTTCTTTTTGCTCCGTAAGGGAGCTGCACAGTGTGGCTGCGCGGCTTCCTTATGGAGCAAACGGCGGCGGCAGACCGCCTCAAAGCGCGCGTCTATAACCCGCCAATGTAACTAAAAAGGTAAGATATTTAGGAATTGATATTACCACAAACAATGCAGATCTTTTTAAAATAACATAACAAATTATGGAATCAGATTAAAAATGACATGGAACTGGAAATCATTAAAATTATCTTTATTTTCCTAATAAAAATAAAAATAAAAGATTTATAAAAAGAATAGCATATATTAAAATGAACATTTTACCAAAATTGTTATTTCTATATGAAACAATTCCAATTATAATAAAAGAAAAATCAATTCAAATTTGGCAGAAGGAGTTAACAAAATTCATTTGTTCAGGGAAGAAACCTAGAGTTTAAATGAAAACACTACAAGATGCTAGAGAAAGAGGCAGTCTCGCTGTCCCAGATCTAAACATTTACTTTCAAGCAGCATGTTTAGTATGGATTAAAGATTGGGTTGAACTAAAGGACAGAAAGTTGTTGAGACTAGAAAGTGAAAAACTGAATTACGGATGGCACGCGTACTTATATTACAGTAAATAAATAATTAATAAAGAATTCAATAATCACTGTATAACGAAACCATTGTTATGGATTTGGAAAAAGATCAGGAAAAAAATGGTGAAAAAAATAACACTAGAAACATCCCCACAAGAGGCATTTCTTTGGAGAGAGAGAAGAGTGGTTGTGGATTGGTTACAATATAAAGACTTAATAATTAATGAAAATAACAACTATAGATTCATATCGGAGGAGGAATTAACTAATCAAAATTATAAAATACATTGGTATTTAAAATGGCAATTAAAGGAAAGATTTAAAGTGGATCTGAAAGAAAATTTAATTGCAAAAGACGAATTAGAACTTGAGAAATTATTAAAATCAAACTATAAAGAATTACTCTCAAAATTATACAAATATTTACTAAAGATTGAATTGGAAAAAGAGACAATTAAAAGTAAGATGATAATTTGGGCCTAGAATATTGGACATAATATTGAGCTAAGTCAATGGGAACTCACATGGAATAAAAAACTAAAATACACACAAAGTCAAAATACCAGGAGAAATTACTATAAAATGTTTTATAGATGGTATTTAACACCAGATAAATTGGGTAAAATTTTATGGAATAAGCAACAAATGTTGGAAATGCTCAAAAGAAAAAGGAACCTTTTTTCATAGTTGGTGGTCTTGTATGAAAATTTTAAAAAATGGCAAGAAATTCACAAAACAATTTGTAATATATTGAAAACAAAAATAGAATTTAAACCAGAACTTTATTTGTGGAATATTTTAGATAACAACTTAGAAAGAAAATATGGTAGAATAATGTTTTATTTAATCACTGCAGCAAGAATAATATTTGCTCGAAAATGGAAGGAAGAAAATATACCAGATACAAGTGAATGGATACAGAAAATATACGATTTGGCTGAAATGGACAAATTGACACGGCTATTGAACGATGAGAATATGGAAGAATTCTACAAAGACTGGGAAAACTTGATAACCTTCTTACAACAAGAAGGAGACGAACTATCAATGGAAGGATATACAGATTGACAGATTTAAAGAAATAGTAATAAATGTATTAACAAACAAAATAGTAATATGTATATATAATTGTATTTAGATAGAATAGTCAAGGTAAAAGACTTGAAGTTAGAGTTTTATTTTTAGCTCAGTTTAATGCTCTCCCTACAGCAGTGGTAGAAGGAAGATATAGGAAAACGCTTTATGAATCTCAGCTCTGCCAGTGCAATGATATTGAAATGACAGAGCATGTTCTCTTGTACTGTCAGCTTTATAAAGACATTCGCCATCAGTTGATTACTCCCCTCCTAAATAAATACCCTAGTCATCCTGACACTTTTTATTTATCTTTTCTTCTGGATAATTGGAAACCAAATGTACAAGGTACCAAAATTTTGCTATGTTGTATGCAAATTACACCCTCAACTGGTTGACGGAAACTGAAATGTCTATAGCTGATCTGAAATTGTATTTGGAATTGTTTTAACAGTTTTTAATAACTGTACTGTGCAATTATTATTTTATCAATTTTTGTAATGGTCAATGACCAAATAAATTTTACATTACATTACATTACATTATATTACAGTTAAAATAATGAAATAAAAAACAAATAAACTATATTCACGAAATGAACACTATGGTAAACTACACAGCTGAATTCCAGTGCAATGTCACATGAAATAATTAAGTCAAATAAAAATACATCGAAAACTATGAAAATGCTATTTAACAATACAGTCGGAAACATTGAAATGGAATTGTAAAATTGAAAATTTGGAAATTGTAAGTGGATCGTAAATCAGAAACATTAAAATGGAATCGTAAAATATTTAGTATAGCCAATGTTGCTTTCACCTCCAACATATGGCGCTATTTTTCAAAAAAGCATATTTTTACCTGTCACAGGTGTGACAACTATATAATAGTAGGTATATAAAGACATAGTAGGTATATAAAAGCATGCGTGTATTCAAATGCAACATTGTGTCAAAATTTCAAAGCAATCAGTGAAGAACTTTCAGAGATTTAAGATTTTGAACAAATGAATGTTTACATTTTTATTTATATAGATTTGCAGCACTTGATGAACTCCTATTCCTAAGAATACTGTCTCCCTCCCTAACATCTCAGTTTAAAGCCCTCCTGAAACAGTTGGCAAAAACGTTCCTGCCAACTGCTGTGAGGTAGATCCCATCTTTTGCCTGTGGCACAGTGGTTAAATGCTGGTACTGCAGCTACTTACTCACAAACCACTAAGTTATGAGTTCAGTCCCAGCCAGTGGCTCTGGGTCGACCCAGCTTGTGATCTTCCAAGGTCACTAAAATGAGTACCCAGCTTGTTGAGGACAATTAGGTTACAGTTGCAAACTGCTTAGAGGGTGCTTAGTGTGGTATGAAGTGGTATATAAATGAAGCTGCTATTGCTATTGACTTTCATCCACCTGAAAGTGTAGGCCATGGTGCTAGCAGCCAAACCATTCTTGACAGTACCATTTGCAAAGCCAGTTTTTTATCTTTGCTATTAAACAAACAAACTTCATTTGTATACCACTTCATGCCACCTAAGTAGTGTCTAAGCGGTTTACAACTGTAAGCTAATTTGCCCCCAACAATCTGGGTACTCGTTTCAGTGACCTCGGAAGGATGCAAGCCTGAATCAAGCTTGAGCCCTTTTTCTGGTCTTGAACTCACAACCTTATGGTTTTGAGTAAGTGGCTGCAGTGCTGGCATTTAACCACTGTGCCACCAGGGCTCCTATTATTGTTGTTGTTGTCTCTCTTCCTGGACCATGCCTTCCAGCTGGGAGAAGAAATGAAATTACAACCTGGGCATTCAGGTCTTTCAACTTCTTACCCAGAGCTTCATAATCCTTTATGACAGTCTGCCTTACAGCAGACCTGTACAATTTGGCAGTACGAAGGAACCAAAATTAAAATAGGTTAAACTTCTTTGGGCCACAGATAGGTTTTAATTAAATATTAATCAAAGGTGAAAAGAACTGAAGAGAAACCAGAGTATACATATTAATTAAATATTAAATAGTAGTTAATAATATTAATTAATAATATTGATTATAGTTAATTAATATTTTCGTCATCGTCGTCTGCCTAGCCTTCAGGAGAAAGCTGAGCTGTGGAGGAGCCTTGCCTGTAATTCTCTCCTCTTTGCCAGACTTTTCCTCAAGACAAGGCAAGTGAGGGGTGAGTGTTGGCCCCTCTTTCTCCTCCTCTGTCTGACCTTGTCAGGAAAAACCCAAGTAGAGGAGGAGCCTTGCAAGGCAAGTGTTTGGCCTTCATCCTCCTCTTCTTCCACTCAGCTTTCTTCTTGGGAGAAAACCAAGCAGTAGAGGAGCCTCCTCTTCTGCCACTGTCCACCTTCTCCTCAGGAGAAAGCAAGAGAGCAGAAGAGCCTTGCAGAGTGAGCATTCGCCCTTTCTCTTCCTCCTCTTCATGGCCCTCTTTTCAGGAGGCTAAGTAGCAGAGTTGCCTTGAAATCATTCCACATCCTTTCAGGCCACCCCAAATCCTTTCGTGCAAGCCTGCCTTACAGTGTCATTGGTACCCACATGCACCAAGAATTGATTTGACAAGACTTGTGAGCCTTTCTGTAACATTGTGAATTTTTGCTCCAGGGAGACAGCATACCTCCCAAGACATGTTGTTAGGCCAGTAAATCACTGGTTCTCTACCCCTCACCAGACCTTTACTCGCCTACAGACAGCCCCCAAACCTCAGATGGCTACTTACCTACAGGATGACACATGAAACAGATGGGGACACATATACTAAACCTTGTCACAAACCAAGATGCCAACTCTGCCTGCATATTTATCCAGGAAATGTCATCACAAGACCTAATGACATTACCCATAACATTAGGGGAACTTTCACGTGCTCCAGTGTGAAAGTCCCCCAATGTGATTTATGCGATACTACATCATCAATGCCCATCAGAACTCTACATTAGCCAAACAGGCCAGTCCAGAGGATAAATGGACATAAACCAGACATTAGGAATGAGGATACACAAAAACCAGTGACATAATATTTCAGTCTCTCTGAGCATTCTGTCTCAGACCTCAGAACAGCAGTCCTTGAACAAAAGAACTACAAAAGCAAATTAGAAAGAGAAGCAGCAGAACTGGAGTTCATCTACAGACTAAAGTACCCAAGCAATGGATTGAACAAAGATAATGGCTTCCTGGCACACCACACACATTTCAACACTATATCCTCATGGGGGTGTCCTACATGAACTCCATCTATTATTTTCACCCATAGGCTAGTTTCCAATGCCAAACTGAACTTGCCACTTCATTTCCATACACAAAGGATTTTGAATTTGAATTGACATTCTCACATGCCAATGGCATATACAGTATATGCCTGTCCCTGCTTTTCCACTCCACTAAATGTATTTGAGTAAGTAGACTTGGGTCTACGAAAGCTAATGCTGCCAACTTCTTTCAGTTAGTTACGGAGTTGCTAAATTATCTTTACATACAGACAAAAGAGAAAAAATGAAAAAAGGATAACACAAAATTAATGAAAAGCACAATTACAAATATTGAATTAAAAATTTTAAGTGAATATAAAATATGTAGATTAAAATATTTTAAAAGAGATAGAACAAATTAAAAAGTATTTATCTATATATCTATACATCTACTTAGCCAATATTAAAAATAATAGAAAATAAAATTTAGTATTTAAACATTATAAATGTGTGAAATATAAATAATATAGCTCCATCTAATCCCACAAGGGGTTTCAGTGTCCACCTGTTTCTTCAGGCTGCTTGAAAGCCTTATTTCTATACTAAACAGCAGTCTGTGTGCAGCAGGTGTCACTCTCCACCCGTTTTTCCAATGCAGCTATGCAATTAAAAATGAAAGCCAATTCAAAACACCCAGATAAAAGCCAGAACAGCTTCCTGTTGCTTCAAAGTTGGAGTTATCAATATTTCCAATTATTTATATTCAATATTGGACAGATTTCCTTAAATTAGAATAAATCCTTACATTGCTCAGTAATTATTTTGTTGTAAATAGTCTCAGCAAACATTTTATGTCCTTTTGCTTGCAGTGGGTGACTAACTGCCACAGAAAAATTATCTTGAACAGAAGGTCTCTTTAAGAAGATAGCACTTCTTAGGTATGAGGGGCTTCTTCAACTTCAATAAACACCCCCAATTCAATTCAGGTCTATTTAAATAATAAGTAAGTTGCATCCAACTGCCATGATGGCTATTAAGGCTTCTATTCCTTCCGAGCTCTGTCATTGTCCTTGTAGTGATCAGAGCTGTAGTGATCCTCCAGATCAACTTGATTTCATCCTAGAGTAAAAAAACTTTACACAGGCAGCTAGTCTTAGATGTCTCTACACTAATGCATGGGGGAAAACAGGAGGAACTTGAACTCCTAGCCAATGGCATCCCGAAGCTTGCTGTTACCCGGTGTAGTAACTCATGGTGTCACTCCCCCTATTGACCAAACCACACCATTTGCCTCTGCACACAACCCTACCTTCCACCCAGGTTGAGGGGATGGGAAGACACTCTTCTGCTTGCTGCCGGTGACTGTGAGGGCAGACGTTGTCTCTCTACCCTCTCTCTGTCTTCTGAACCCCTTCTCATGCACCCCCTCCCACACCTTCCACCCAGATTCAGTAGGCTCACAGTAAACAGCAGCAGACGGTAGAGCTTTTCTTCCTCTGCTAAGTACTTTTGGGGAGCAATGGTGTCACCCCCACTTATGGTGTAACTCAGTGTGGTCTGCAACCCCTGCACCCTCTGGTGATGCCACTGCTCCTAGCACAACAAAGCAAATAGGATTTACTAGGCATAGGTGAAACCTGCTGGGATGAGTCTTATGACTGGAATGTAGTAATAAAGGGGTATAACTTGTTAAAGAGAAATAGGCCAAACAGGAAAGGAGGAGGAATAACATTATATGTCAGGGATGTTTATACCTGTGAGGAGACTGAGGAGATCAGGTGGAGAGCATCTGGATAAAAAAGAAAGGGGAAAGAAACAGCAGGGATGTTGCTGTGGGAGTCTACTACAGACTCTCAAATCAGACTGAGGAATTGGATAACACTTTTCTAAAAGAGATGACCACACACTGAGAAAGGAGAGTTGGGTGACTTCAACTATCGTGATACATGCTGGAAGTCAAAATTTCAGATCCAGCAAACTCCTTACTAGCCTGGGAGACAATTTTGTTATCCAAAAGGTGGAAGAGGCAACAAGGGGATCAGCTATTTTATATCTGATCTTAACCAATAGGGATGACCTGGTTAATGGGTTGCAAGTGTTGGGAAGCTTATAGGGAGTGATTATCTTCACCTGGAGTTTGTTATACAGTGGAAAGGAGAAGCCAGGCACAGTCAAATACACATTCTAGACTTTACGAGAGCTGATTTCACTAAGCTTAGGGAAATACTGGGGGTGATCCCGTGGTAAGGAATACTAAGAGTGTAGTCAAGGATCTGATTAGGGGAATTTATTATTAGCTCCATATTGCGAAATGGGCCGGCTACAACAGCCCTGCAGGATAGCTTCCCGTGGTGTATACCAAGAGACCAGGGAATATAATAAATGGAGCTGAGACAGACTTCTAGAATTAATATCCAATTTATTTATAAGGGAAAAACATATACAATTCACTAACACACTCACACTCATACAAGGCTCAGGAAAAGCAGAGGTTAGCATTGAATAAGATTTCAGGCATCATTGGGGGTGATACGTACCAGAATGTAGACTCCCTCCAGGAATCCAAATGGAATATGATGGGGATGGCAGGAGGCTCAGCCATAGAATGACTGGGTCAGGGTTCAAAAGGACAGAGCTTCCCCCTGAATTCCAGGCTGGCCCATTGAACAGGTAAATCTGGGAGTTCTTATAGGGGCAAAAGGCCCATTGCTGGCAAAGGTGTTTAATTACTTTCTTTACACCTGGATGACTAGGTCTTGTTGTCTTTTAGGCTTAATCTGCTCAGACAACAGACTCAGGAGGGGGGTAAGCATCTCAGGGAAGGCAAACATTGCTCCTCTTGGGCAATATGATAATCCCATTTGCAACTCCCTAAACTATCTAGAATGACAATATTTATGCCCTTAGGGGTGGTGTGTACATGTCCTCATGCTTTGCTGGCAATGCTGGACAGACAACTAGAGTTCATCTAGGGGTCATTGTGGGCTATAATTTATACCCAAAATTTATATAGAGCAGCATGGATAACAAGAGAAAAGGCAGTTATGAAAGCATGGAAGTTTCTTAAAAGGAAGATATTGAAAGCACAACTTCAAACAGTGGCCAGAAGTACATTTGCACAATTAAAACTTGTGCGCCAGCTGCGCCCATTCCTTGAGACGTCAGATCTAGCTACAGTGCCACATGCTTTGGTTACATCCTGTTTGGACTACTGTAACACGCTCTTCATGGGGCTGCCTTTGGAAACTGTTCGGAAACTTCAGCGAGTCCAAAATGCTGTGGTCAGAATGCTGACCGGAGCCAGTTACAGGGAGCATATAACTCCTGTATTGAAACAGCTTCACTGGCTACCGGTTCATTTCCGAGCACAATTCAAAGTGCTGGTTATGACCTATAAAACCCTACACAGTTCCAGACTATTTGAAAGACCGATCTCCCCATATAACCACCTAGAGCCCTAAGATCTTAGTAGAAGGCTTTCTCTTGGTCCCACCACCATCCCAGGCTCGCCTGGTGAGGACCCAAGAGAGAGCCTTCTCAGTGCTGCTCTTCCCTGTGGAACTCCCTCCACGGGAGACTAGGTTGGCCCCCTCACTGCTGGCCTTTTGTAGGCAGGCAAAGACATTTTTGTTTAAAACAGGCCTTTTGAGATCTGGCAGGCTTGGTTTATTGGGAGATGAGAGGGTTGGACTTGGACTTTTTAATTTTAACCTTTATGTTTTAAAAAATTATATTTGTATTTTTATATTTTTTATGATTTTAAACTGTACATTTAACTTATGTTTATATATGTTCACCGCCTTGGGTCCCATTTTGGGAGAAAGGCAGGATATAAATAAATAATAAATAAAAAATAAACAGTTCCAATGAGAAAGAAAAAATGGTGGTGTTTAAAAGAAATTGGGATGGATGCAAATAATTTTAAACTGAGCTAATTTTAAATGGAAAACGTATAAGAAATGGAAATGGGTAAAATTACTGAAGGGGATTCAAACAAATTGCTAGCACATGTAGGGGTAAGTGAGAAAAGCTAAAGCACAGAATGAGCTGAAGCTTGCTAAGGTGGTTAAGAAGAATAAAAAGGGCTTTGGTCTGTAGAAAAAAGAAGAAAAGGGCTATAGTAGGGGCCACTATGTGGGTGAAGATGGCAAAATGCTAACGGGGTAAAGAGTAAAGGTAGAACTATACGAAATCTTCCTGCATCAGTCTTCTCAAAAAGGCAAAAGTGCTCAAAATAGGAAAATGGAGCAGAACACACATACAGGAACTGTAGCACAGAATCTGGCAGGCTTGGTTTTATATTATTATTTTATATTATTACATAAAAACAACATATAAAAGATAAACCTGCCTATGGCGTACAATCTAAGAAATGATAGGATAATACAATATAAATACATAGCAATACAGGAAATGGTTCATAAAACAGCAACAAAAAGAACATCAGATAGCAAGTGACAACACGCAATGTCTGGGAACGCTTCTCTGAACAGGATGGCCTTCAACTCCGTTTTGAAGCTGGTTAAAGAAGTGATGGCCCTTGCTCGCGAGGGAAGAAGGTTCCAGGAGTGAGGGGCAGCAAGTGAAAAGGGGCAAATCCTAGATGGGGCAGAGGAAATCCTGGGCTGGGACAGCAGACCTTGACTACCAGAATGGAGGACCCTAGTGGGAAGGTGAGGAGAAATAAGGTCTGATAAATAAGGGGGGGCAGCCATGGAGGGCTAAACATCAGCAGCAGGAGCTTGTACTGAATACAGAAAGGGAGGGGGAGCCAGTGAAGGGATGCCAACAAAGGAGAGATGTGGTCAGAGCGGTGGGCGGCTGTGATAATGCGTGCAGCTGAATGCTGCACAAAATTAAAGGACGGAGGTGAGAAAGAGGAAGCCAGCCAGGAGGATGTTACAGTAATCTAGTCGTGAGACCACAGGGCAAACCAGGATCTTGGCAGTAGAGGCAGAGAGATATGGTCGGATTTTGGCAAGGTTGTATAAAAAGAATCTACAAGTCTGGCTGTGGTCTGGATCTGAGGGATCCACGACAGAGAAAAATCAAAGATAAAACCAAGACTGCGGGCTTGCTGGCCTGGTTGAATAAAATGTGTCCACAGAGACAGAAAAGGAGTGTTGAAGGGTGGACTTAGGAGGAAAGACAAGAAGCTCCGTCTGGACATGTAGAGCTTCAACCGCCGATGGCGCATCCACTGCGAGACAGCTGTGAAACAAGACGAAACTTGCTGTTCAAGCCTTGGAGAAAGGTCAGGGTGGAAAGATACAACTGAGTGTCATCGACATACAGATGGTAGGAAAAACCAAAAGAGCTAAGATTTACCTAAAGACAGTGTGTACAGAGAAAACAGAAGGACCCAGAACAGAGCCCTGGGGAACGCCAACAGATAAGGGAACAGAGGACGAAGTCTGACCACCTGTGACCACTGCAAAAGATCGTCTGACAAATAAGATAAACCAGTCGAAAACAGAGTCTGAGAACCCAAGGTCAGAGAGTATATCAACTAGAAGACAGTGATCAACGGTTTCAAAGGCTGACAGACAATCAAAAGGATGAGAACAGAGTACAGCGGTACCTCGGGATACGAAATACCCAGGTTACGAAATTTTCGGGATACAAAAAATCCATTGGAAATCATTGTTTCGGGTTACGAATGTTTTTTTCGGGTTAACGAAGAAAATTTTGGTGCTTTTTCGGCTTTTTCGCACGAAACGCGGCTTTTCCCCCATTAGCGCCTATGGCAATTCGGCTTACGAAGGCTTTTCGGGTTACGAAAGCGCCCGCGGAACGAATTAATTTCGTAACCCAAGGAACCACTGTAAAGGTCATTAGCCTTGGTCCAAAATGGTCATTCGAGATCTTAGTGAGGGCTGTCTCTGTAGAATGCCGTGGGCGGAAACCAGACTGAAAGGATCAAGAATGGAGTTGGCTTCAGAAACTCAAGACAGCGAGAATAAACAACCGTTCCAAGACCTTAGAAAGAAAAGGAAGAAGAGAAATCAACAATCGCTAGAACAAAGAGGAGGGGTCAAGAGAAGTTTTTTTCAGAATTGGGGAAATGAGAGCATGTTAAAGTCCGAAGGAAGGAGCCGTAGAGATAGAGAGTTTGAAAATATGGAGAAGCGAGGGCAGAAGAGAAGGAGCTATGGAAATTAGAAGATGAGTAGGAATTGGATCAAGAGAACAAGTTGCAGGTTGGGAAGAGTTCAGAAGTGTAGAGAGTTCATCCAAAGAAACAGAAGGAAACACAGAAATTTTTTTAGGCGAGGGCGATAGAAGATTATGAGCAGAAGAAGAAATCGGGAGGGACTATCTCAGAATGGTGGTAATCTTTGAGATAAAGTAATTAGCGAAGTCATTAGGGAGAATGAGAAGAGACAGGAGGAGAGGGAGGTTTAAGCAAAGTGTTGAAGGTGGAGAACAGACACTGCGGCGACTCTCATTGACGGAGATCAATGATTTTGTAATAAGTTTGTTTGCTATAGACAGGCACGTGAGAAGGAGGAAAGAACAAATTTGTAATGAATAAAGTCAGCCCACGGTTTGAACTTTCTCCAAAGACGTTCGACGGCCGCGCTAGAGCAGGACCAGAGAAACTTAATTAGGGGGGTAAGCCAGGGCAGAGACCTAGTCCTAGAGGAAGAAGTGCGTACAGAGACAGGGGCAAAGCAGTCAAGAGTTGAGGAAAGAGGGGAGTTAAATAAAGGCATTGCTGAGTCAGCAGAATCCCAAGATTTAGGGAAGAGAGAGATGAATCCAGGTCTGATCAAGATGGTTAGAGTTAACAGACTGAAGATCATGAAAATAGCATTGAACAGTATGGCGAGGAGGTGGAGTATAAGTAAGAGCAAAGGAGATTAAATGAGGGTCAGATAGTGGAAAGTCAAGTGCCAGGTAATCAGAAATGGTGCAGTTTGCAGCAAGAGCTAGGTCAAGACAGTGACCGAGAGAATGAATTGAAGAGTTGGAATGGGGTTGGAGGCAAAAAGAAGCTAGGAGAGTGGTATAAAGGGTATAAAGTGGTAGTACAGGAATATCTGGTTAATCTAAATGAATTTTAAATCTCTGGACCAGATGGGCTACATCCAAGGTAATAAAAGAACTGGCAAATCTAATATCGGACCCATTGGTAATAATCTTTGAGAACTCCTGGAGAACAGGAAAGGTCCCAGCAGACTGAAGAAGGACAAACGTTGTCCCCATCTTCAAAAAGGGAAAGAAGAGGATCTCAGCAATTATCATCCAGTAGTCTGACATCAATACCAGGAAAGATTCTAGAGCAGCTCATTAAACAGAAAGTCGAATATTATAAGAGAATGTCATAATCACAAAAAGCCAACGTGGTAGATGAAGTGAATGCTGTAGACATAGCATATCTTGATTTCAGTAAGGTTTTGACAAGCTCCCCCATGATTCTTGCAAACAAACTAGTAAATGTGGTCTTGACCATGCAGCTGTTAGGCGAATTTGTAATGGTTGACAGGCCGAACCCAAGAGTGCTCTACAAGTGGCTCCTCTTCATCTGGAGATAAGTGAGCAGTGGTAGCCACAGTGCTATTCCACATGTTTATCAATTACTTGGATGAAGGAATAGAAGGCATTTTTTAAATCATATTTGTAGATGACACCAAATGAGGAAGGGTAGCTAATATCCCAGAGGAGAGGATGAAAATTCAAAATGACCTGAAAGATTAGAAAGCTGGACCAAAATGAATTTCTACAAGGAGAAATGTAAGGTATTGCACTTAGGCAGAAAGAAAATGAAATACATAGATATAGGAGGGAGGACACTGGCTAAGAAGACTACATGTGAACGGAATCTAGGAGTTATAGTAGACAATGGCGGGTTACAGACCGCCAAAAATACTATGGAATACGTATTAGGGTTAGGAAGGGGCGGTGCTTCCGCACCCCCCTAACCCTAGTACGTATTCCATACGTACAACATGGCGGCACCTCTTCCACAGGGGGGCCGCCATGTTTATGTATCGGATGCATAGCGTCCAGACGTGTCGCGGCGTCATGACGTGTGAATGCGCCAGCGCGCCTCGCGACATCATAGAGGCCCGCAAGAAGGAGCTCCTTTTTTGCTCCGCGCGGGAGCCGCGCGGTGTGGCTGCTACGGCTCCCACACGGAGCAAGCAGCAGCGGCGGTCTATAACCCGCCAAAAGTTGGAGATGACACAAACATTCTAAAGCATAAAGATAGTATATCCCACTTCAAGCCATCCCCAATACTCTCAAGTACATGAATTTGAATTTATGTACAAATCAGTAATACCAAAATGATACCTTTATAGTGTATGTAAGTTAAAGAAACACAACTAGTTCTCAGTTACAAATATTGTAATGGAGAAGAAATAATGTCTCAGAATGGCCTGGCAGATTGTTGAGTGACACTTTTGCCCCTAGATGCAGAGCGTGAACTCTGTTTATTTCTAATTGCTCTCCATATCCTGAGGATTGGGGAGCAATATGTAGGAAAACAATCCATAACGTTGGGGAAACAGGCTACTTTCCTGTCACCATTATCCCCCCCCCATTAAACCCCCCTCCTTTTTTTTTTTACTGGAAGAGCATCCTGAAAACTGCACATTTTATTAAAAACTAGACAATCTTGTTATTGCTAGACAACTTGTTATTGGCAGAACTGCTGTCATAATGAGTACAATCAATCCTTGTACTCCATTATGGCTATTGAATTTATTTGGAGACAGAAATACTGATTTACTTAGCCAAGAGATACATTGTGTCCCCCACTTCATTTTGCTGAAGCAAAATAGTTATTAGAAAAAGGAGACTGCAACCAACTTCAGTTCATTAACTAGATCAGATCTGATGATCAAAGTCAAACATGATTTTGTCAACCATATTCCTATGTCCTGTTTTTAGATACCAGTCCTGTTTTTCAGTCACCAAGTAGGAGAATTCTAAATAGAGAATTCATTTAACCATAGGGTGTACACTGTGGTTTCGGATGCAATTGGGTACTTTCACTACACAGAACTAGGATAATAATAGCAAGAATGGACTGCAGGGCATCATTAGTTAGCTATACAACTTATGTTTGTTGCATACACGCTACTTGTGCTTCTACCATATTTTAGTTTTCTTTCAAGTAATTCAGAACAATTTTGTTATAAGAAACATTTTAAATTGTCTATGTTTACAAAACTATAAAGTAAAAGAAAGACAATTAAAATGTGCTCTATAGTTTTTGGGTTTTTCGGGCTATGTGGCCATGTTCCAGAAGAGTTCTTCCTGACGTTTCGCCAGCAACTGTGCTGCCATCTTCAGAGAATACTGGCCTGGAAAGGACGGGTATTTGTAGGGGTATTGTGTCACCTGAAAGGCAAGAGTGATTTGCATGTGTAGTTTTTGTTGCTTAATGGCAGACTTAGGGGGGGAGAGTCTGCAAAAGAGGATTAGTGCCGTGCTTGAGGGTGCTCATTGCGGTCGGGGAGATCCATGCATTGTTGAGTCTTTATCGGCGTGTTTTTCAGGACGGTAGCCAAACCTGTTTACTTTAAGGGTTCCCTCTTCCCTGGAAATTGTCCAGGTGCCTGTTCATAAAGCAAACTATTTAAATTAGCATTGCAATTATTCTTGAAAAAGTTAAGGAATAAACAGGCCATGAGACCACTTCTCTTTAAAAGTAGCTTCACTATTCCATGTGTTTTCCAAGTTTTAGTGAGAAACTTTTTTCAGGTTAACAGGGTTTGTAGTTATAAGAATCTCTACAGAAGTCAAGAAAGTTCACATTCATTTGTTGTTATTAATAGCACCTAGCCATGTAACCCCCTAGGACCAAGGAAAGGATTTGAAGAAAAACTCTGTATACAACTAATAGTTCAATATTTTTGAACTATTTTCCCATAATGTCAGTGGCTTGAGTTCTGTAAGAAGAACTAAGAAAATCAATTAAACTTAATTTGAGAAAAATAATATAGGTTTCTGTGATGTCCCATATGTTTGATTCAGACTAGCTATCTTGGACAAGTTACCATTCTTAAAAAGGGCTGATATTAAGCAAATAAAAGTAAAGATTTGTCCCTTGACATGAATTCTAGCCGAAACCGACTGTAGGGAGTGGAACAAGCCAGAGAGCTCACGTTGTCCAATGACGGCTCGGGTGTCAGTGGCAACGTTACCTTTCCACTGAGAAGTGGTATCTATTTATCGACTGTATTTGCATGAATTGCAGGTTAGCAGAAGCGAGACTAGTAACTGGAGCTACACCCCACATGCAGCACCTGGGCCTTGAACTGCTAGCCTGCTGATCTGCAATCAACAGACTCAGCATCTTAACCACTTGAACCCACTGCAAGACAGGGATGGCAAAATGTGGCCCATGAACACTTTGAGTCATCAGGGCCCCAATTTGCAGCTCTAGATACCACCAAAATGGTTTTTATGCCAGAACCCACCCCAAATGGGACAAAACGCTGCAAAATTTATTTATTATTTATTGGAGTATTTATAACCCCACTCTTCAGCCAAAAAGGCTCTCAGAGCACTTACAATTACACAGTTCCCTGCCCTCAGGCTTACAATCAAAAGACGTAACACAAAAGGAGAAAGGGAATGGCATGGGGAAGGGATCAAACCAGCAGATCTTCTCTCCCTCTGACACTTGGACCCATGGCAGATGGACTGGAGGGAGGCCTTCTATTATTCGGGCTAGGCCAGATGGAGCTGGCCTGCCCCACCACCCCTTCCTCAGAGGCTGGATGAATGCAGATACGGAGACCCTCTAATTATTCGGACTAGACTGATGGAGCTGCCTGCTGTCAAAACCAGTTAAGATCTATAATATTAGACATAATCAAGTTATTTAATACACTTCAATGTATTTAGCTCATATATATCACTGTTTTTATGTTTAATATATATATTGATCAGATAGTCTGTGTGTTGAAACATTGCATAGTGTTGGGGGTGGGAAATAAGGTGGAATATTAAGGGTAGGTTGGCTTGGTGATGGGGCCCTACTAAGGGTTTGAATGTGGGATAAAATGTAAGGTTCTTCCAGGTTAAGGGGCTGGTTGCCCATGGTGATGAGTCTGGGTGGTGTAGAAGCCCTCTGGTGGGGAAGGAGGGGGTTTTAAAAAGGGGGAATTTTCCCTGCCCTTCAGATTCTGCAAAGAATCTGTGGTTACTTTTGCTGTGCATCTTACAATAAACTTCCTTTTTTGCAATAAGTGGTTGTGGATGGATCATGCCAGAAGATTCCAGTTCTCACACCTAAGAAATAGGACCCAGAGCAATAGATTCAAGTACAGGAAAAGAGATCCATCTCCACATTAGCAGAACTTCGTGACAGTAAGAGCTTCAACAATAGAACACACTCCTTTGAAGTGTGATGGAGTCACTTCTTTGAAAGTCACCCCATTTATAAATCATTCTCCAAGGTCACCCTTAAACATGCATTCTCCAACTTCAGCCAATAAGCAAGCATTCCCAACCTCTCCCACTGAGAAAGGATTATCCAATGTCACCTTTTAAGCATGCATACTCCATCGTCCCCATTGGGAAAGCATTATCCAACGTCACCCATGAGTTAGGGTTAGGGTTCGGGTTAGGATTAGGGGTTGGGATAGGGTTAGGGTTAGGGAACGTTAGAGTTAGGGTTAGGTTGGATAAAGCATTCTCCAACTTCACTCATTAACATCCATTTTCTTCCACTCTCACCCATTATTAAAAATCATCCCAAAGTCACACACTAAGCATGCATTCTCCCACCCCATTATGGAATATTCTCTAACCTTTCCCATGGGAAAGCATTCTCCAATGTCACCCATTAGTTAGGGTTAGAGTAGGTTAGGATTAAGCTTAGGTACAGGTTAGGGTCAGGGTTAGGGTCAGGTCAGGGTTAGGGTAGGGTTAGGGTTAGGGTTAATGTTAGGGTTGGTAAAGCATTCTCCAACTTCACCCATTAATCATCCATTCTGCATCCTCTTCCCATTCTCCCAAGGCACCCTTTAAACATGCATCTCCTCCAACTTCACCATTACGGAAATATTCCTCCATTTTGGGAAAGCATTCTCCAATTCACCCATAGGTTAGTGTTAGGGTAAGGTTAGGGTAGGTTTAGGTTAGGGTCAGGGTTAGGTTAGGTTAGGGTTAAGTTTAGAGAGGGTTACGGTTTAGGGTTTAAGGGTTCAGGAATAGGGTTAGGGTTAGGGTTAGTTAGGTTGGTAAAGCATTCTCCGACTTCCACCCATAATCATGCATTCTCCATCCTCTCCATTGTAAAGCAACTCTCGAACTTCACCCATTAGAAATCCTTTCCAAGGTCACCATTAAGCATGCATTCTCCAAACGTCACCCCCATAAGCAAGGATTCTGCAGCCTCTCCAATTTTGAAATCCTCCCCAAAGTCACCCTTTATGCATGCATCCCAATTTCACCCCACTAAGGAAGCATTCTCCAACCTCCCCACTGGAAAGGATCTCCTCCAAATGCGCCTTTTAAGCAGCATACTCCATCGTCTCCCATTGGGCAAGCAGGTCCTCCCTTTGGGAAAGCCATTTCCAACATCACTCTTTAAGCAGCATTCCGAATTTCACCCACTAAACAAGCATCCTCAACCTCTCCCATTGGGAAAGCATATCCAACGTCACCCATGAAGTTTAGGGTTAGGGTCGGGTTAGGGTTAGGGGTTGGGGAAGGGTTAGTGTATGGTGAGCCTTAGGTTAGGTTGAAAGCAATTCTCCCAACTTCACCCATTAAGCATCCATTTTCTTACGTCTTCCATTGGGGAAGCATTCTCCAATTAACACCCTTTAAGCATGCATTCTCCAAACTTCACAACAAAAAGCATTCTCCCACCTCTTCCATTTCAAAGTATTCCCTAAACTGCACCCATGAAGCATGCATCTCCATCCCTCCCACTGGTAAAGCATTCTTCAACTTCACCCATTTATAAATCATTCTCCAAGGTCACCACATTAAGCATGCATTCTCCAACTCACCCATTATGGAAATATTCTCCCCAACCTCTCCCATTGGGAAAGCATTCTCCAACGTCAACCTAATAGGTTAGTGTTGGGTTAGTCCTTAGCTTAAGGTTAGGGGTTTGGGTTTCAGGAGGTTAAGTAGGTTGGTAAAGCATTCTCCAACTTCACCCATTAATCATGTATTCTGCATCCTCTTCCATTGATAAAGCTTTCATCAAACTTCACTCATTTATAAATCATTCTCCAAGTCACCCATTAAGCATGCATTCTCCAACTTTAATCTACGGAAAAATATCCTCTCCAACCTCTCCCTTGGGAAAGCATTCTCCAACACACCCATTAGGTTAGTGTTAGTGTTAGGGTTAATGTTAGGCTTAGGGTGGGGGTTAGGGTTAGATTAGGGTTAGAGGTTAGGGTTAGGGTCAGGGTCAAGGTCAAGGTCAGGGTCATGGTTACGGTCATGGTTAGGGTCAGGTCAGGGTCAGGGTTGGTTAGGTTAGGTTAGGGTTGGGATTAGGGTTAGGTGTGTGTGTGTGTGTGGTGTGTGTGGTGTGTATAATGGTATAAACATTTTATTTAAAAATGTACATCCTACTTACAAATTTGCTACTTCAACGGTTACAAAACCATAATAATTACAAAACATAAACATTATCAAACATTATCAAACCCTTATAAACTATACATCTTCTTCTTTTACTTTTGTAATTACACTTATTTCAAATCTTCAAAACCCAAAAAATAACATTCTAATACATAAATAATCTAGAACCAAAACTACATAAATATATGACAAGAGTATATAATAATAATAATATAATTTTATTTACAGACGCTATTCCGCAATGATCATAGTAATTAAAAAATTGTAACAAAATTAGCCCCTACCCACCCTTCACTCCCTCCAGTATTCGCAATGAATGCCTCTCAGGTGAGCCCGGTGTGGCCTCTCCGCCCAATCTTCAATGTCCACCACTGACCCCTTGGTCCTAAATTCTTTATGATGTTTTCTTCTTAAATTCTGTTTACTTTGAATTCCTTATACACACTCTGGACCATTCTAACACATCCTGGTTTTCTGGAAGGCCGTTTTAACCTGAGTGCATTTACAAGAATGGAGACGAGGGGCTGTAGCCCTGCAAATCTTCCTATTAATAACATATTCATAAGTTGACAAGTCTTCTTCAGGACTTTTTTGGCTCTCTCCCCACCAGACAGACAGTTCTCCGACATAGAGATCCTCTAGCGTCAGCACATTTGCCAAAACGCCCAACATCTCCCTCCTTGCAGCTGGCGTTGCCAAGTGTCTTTGGGTGAAGCCCCACAGAGTTCTCACTGGATAGATCTCGCCCAAAGCAAAATGCATGTGAAGCATGGCATGGTCAGAACCACGATGACCACACTGGCAACTCAAGACTTCAGTTTAGCAGGGGCTCTGATCCTTCCAATCGACTAGCTCTGTTCTTTTGATACCAAGTTAATTGCCCCCCCTCCATGAAACCATATTATCCATAAAATGCTTTTTTGCAGGGAGAGGGAAAAAACTCAAACAGATTACTGACTTTCCCAAGCTTTATCCTTTAAAATTACGATCTGGAAAAAAGCTCTCTAAAAGCCTCTCCTCGGGTGTTTAAAGTGGGGACTTTTCCTAATTTTACCTTGATCCACATAATTTGAATAATCTGAATATCTGGTCCTATTATTAAAATCCTCTACAAAACAAAAAATGTCTGTAAGTAGCACAATACCCTTTCAATGAGGCCAAATTTTTCCGTGCGATACCACCACACTGGGGCATAAAGCCCACAAAGCAGAAAAAAGTCCTTTCTTCTCTTCCCATCCTTCAAAATCCCCACCAAAGTAAGTCCGCAACCCCCAACCTGCCAGGTAAAGCCTCGAGCCAAATCAATCTGCAGGTCCGTCTAGCTTTAAATACGTCTGCCTGGTGGTTCCTCCCCATAAGACCAAATGGAGGGTCCTGGTGTCCACAGTTTTCTGCCCTTGGGAGCGTTGCTGCTCGCTCACCAGTGGGTCTCTTGCAAAACCACCACATCCCTGCGCCCATTGTTGCTAGAAGAGGAAGGATCTCCCGTCGCCATCCTCAGCCCTCTCATGTCCAAGTGGTGATTCTCAGGGACACCATTATTAATCTGGCTTAAAATTACCTTAACCCGGACTACCAAAAACCAAAAAATAATAAGTCAATATAATCATATCTATAACCATAAACAAGCTAATTGATTTTCTTTCCCAAACAAAAACTGGCATTCTTTATATTTCTCAATTAAATTTTAATTTTAAATTTTGAATTTGACTTAATTTTAATTAATTAAATGAAATACATTCAAAAAATTCTTTCCAAATAAATTCTTTCTAAATAAAGGCTTCCCAACCATTCTAGTCTTTTTGTTCTCTCCAAGTTCCTCATCCCTCTGGTCCTCCGATTCTAGCTGGGTCCTCTCACCTCCCTCGGGGCAACGGAGGTGTAGCCTCAACCAATTTGGGGGGAAGAAGAAAGGTGAAGAACAGGGGTTGGTAAGAGACATGGGAAGGTGAGACAAGAGAGAGAGCACTGGAAAGAGGAGGAGGAGGAGGAGGAGAGAGGAGGAGGAGAGGAGGAGGAGGAGGAGGGCCTCTGTCAGGGCCAGGGATAGAAGTGGGCAGAAAGGGAGTCTGCATCTGTCCCGCAAGGCTCCACCAATCTAATTACCTCTATTGAAGCTACTGCTTCTTTGAAAACAACTGCATGAGTTCTCAGATGCTGCACTCAATGTTCCTGTAGGCTGTAACT
>NC_056524.1:145033796-145038981 GCF_019175285.1 Sceloporus undulatus | reverse complement strand
TCCACTACACTCCAAGGGAGTGTGTTCCACTGTCGGACAGCCCTTACTGTCAGGAAGTTCTTCCTAATGTTGAGGTGGAATCTCTTTTCCTGTAGCTTGCATCCATTGTTCCGGGTCCTAGTCTCTGGATCAAGTGAAAACAAGTCAGCTCCCTTCTCCGTATGGCATCCCTTCAAGTATTTAAACAGGGCTATCATATCACCTCTTAACCTTCTCTTCTCCAGGCTAAACATCCCCAGCTCCCTGAGTCGTTCCTCATAGGACAAGGTTTCCAGACATTTCACCATTTTAGTCGCCCTCCTTTGGACAGGCTCCAGTTTCTCAATGTCCTTTTTGAATTGTGGTGCCCAGAACTGGACACAATATTCCAGGTGGGGCCTGACCAGAGCAGAATACAGTGGCACTATTACTTCTCTTGATCTAGATACTATACTTTTATTGATGCAGCCTAAAATTGCATTGGCCTTTTTAGCTGCCGTATCGCACTGTTGACTCATGTTCAACTTGTAGTCTACTTGGGCTCCCAGATACCTTTCACATGTAGTTTCTTTCAGCTAGGTGTCCCCCATCCTATATCTGTGTATTTAATTTTTCTGCCCTAAGTGCAGTACCTTACATTTCTCTGCATTGAATTTCATTTCGTTAGCTTTGGCCCAGCTTTCTAGTCTATTCAGATCATTTTGAATGTTGATCCTGTCCTCTGGAGTATTAGCTATTCCTCCTAATTTGGTGTTATCTGCAAATTTGATAAGTATGCTCCCAGTTCTGTCATCCAGGTCATTGATAAAGATGTTGAATAGCACTGGGCCCAGGACAGAGCCCTGTGGGACCCCACTGGTCACTTCTCTCCAGGCTGAAAAGGAGCCATTGTTGAGCACCCTTGGGGTTCGGCTGGTCAACCAATTCAAAATCCATGTAACAGTTACTTTGTCTAGCCCACATTTTACAAGCTTGTTTGCAAGAATGTCATGGGAAACCTTGTCAAAGGCCTTACTGAAATCAAGATATACTATATCCACAGCATTCCCTTCATCTAGCAAGCTGGTAATTTTATCAAAGAAAGAGATCAGATTTGTCTGGCATGACTTGTTTCTTATTCTGTGCTGAAATTCCTCTATTCTGTTCTCTGCTCCTTTATCCTCATGTTGAGCACCCTTTGCCTTTTCTGAGAAGACTGAAGCAAAGAAGGTGTTGAGTAATTCTGCCTTTTCTCTGTCCCCTGTTAGCATTTTGTCTTCTTCTCCATGCAGTGGCCCTACTATTTCCTTCTTCCATTTGCTGTGGACATATCCAAAAAACCCTTTTTGTTGTTCTTAACCTCTCTAGCAAGCCTGAGCTCATTCTGTGCTTTAGCTTTTCTGACCTTACCTCTACACGTGCTCGCTATTTGTTTGAATTCCTCTTTGGTGATTTTCTCATTTTCCCATCTCTTATACATGTTCTGTTTAAAACTTAGCTCAGTTGAAAGTTTCTTAGTCATCCATCCTGGTTTCTTGAGACAACTCCCATTTTTGTTCCTCATTGGAACTGTTTGCAATTGTGTCTTCAGTATCTCCCCCTTGAGAAACTCCCATCCATCTTGAACTCCCTTCGCATTTAGTATTCCTGACCATGAGATCACCCCCAGTATTTGTCTAATGCGGTTTACAGCAAAAGGCCGCTTCATCGCAGCCTGGAAAGGGATGTCCTTCGGGCTTCATGCCCCAAGGACACATTCGACAGTGGTGGGGCCGAAGAGAAAGGGGCTACTCAGCCCCTTTCTCATTTGTGCTGCTGGTGCAGCCGTGTTAAGGCTGCGCCAGCAACACAAACCTGGAAGGAGCTCTGTTTCAGAGCTCCTTCCAGCACCGTGGAAAGGCTGCCCCAGGTGCCCTTGTGCGGCACCAGGACATCACTTCTGTGCCACTCCGTTTGGAGGTGGTGCGGTCGTGACATCCCAATGGCGGCACCCATGTAGAATGGGCGTCACCATTTTGTATGTACTAGGTACGTACTAGGGTTAGGGCATCTGGAAAGGATGCCCTTTCCTAAACCTAGTACATAACTAGTACGTACTATTTCCCGTCTGTAACATGCTTAACTTTACTAAAATCAGCTTTTCTAAAGTCTAGAATGTGTGTCTGACTATTCCTGGCTTCTCCTTTCCATTGTATAACAAACTCCAGGAGTACATGATCACTCCCACCTAAGGATCCCACCCCTTGCACTCCATTAACTAGGTCATTCCTGCTTGTTAGTATGAGATCCAAAACAGCTGATCCCCTTGTTGCCTCTTCCATCTTTTGGACAATGAAATTGTCTCCAAGACCAGTGAGGAATTTTCTAGACCTTGAGGATTTGGCTGAGTTTGATTTCCAGCAAATATCAGGGTAGTTGAAGTCACCCATCACTACTACATCTCTCCTTTCTGAGTGTGTGGTCATCTGTTCTAGAAAGGCATCATCCAATTCCTCAGTCTGACTTGGGGGTCTGTAGTAGACTCCCACAATAACATCCTTGTTGTTCCCCTGCCCTTTAATTTTTATTCAGATGCTCTCCACCTGGCTTCCAGGATTGATGTTCTGCATCTTTTCACTGGTGTAAAAGTCCCTGACATATAAGGCTATTTCCCCTCCTTTCCTGTTGGCCTGTTTCTCTTGAAAAGGTTATACTCCTCTATTTTTCTACATTCCAATCATGAGATTCATCCCACCAGGTTTCAGTGAGGCCTATTATATCATATTTGCTTTGTTGTGCTAGGAGTTCAACTTCATCTTTCTTATTTCCCATGCCCTGTGCATTAGTGTAGAGACATTGCAGACCATGGGTCCCCTTTACTTGCTGCCTGTGCAAGTTTTTTTGCCTCCCACTTTTGGGTCCTTGCACTGTTTGTCTTGTTCCCTCTATGACAGTTTGACTATTTTCTCCAGCCCCTTTACCTTCCAGAATACTGTCTCCCTCCCCCACATAACTCAGTTTAAAGCCCTCCTGATCAAATTTTTCAGACTACTGGCAAAAACGTTTTTGCCAACTGTCATGAGATACAACCCATCTCTTGCTAGAAGTGTTGGGAAAATATGGAGAGATAAACGCAGAGTAATCTTGTAATCTTGTGAGTAGATAGACAAATTGGCAGACTGGAGCTTTGCCAGGAAAAACAGCTGCTAGATTAAAGCACCGTAGGCTGGCCTTTCTCCAAAGAGGCACTGTTTATTCTTGGTTGCAAAACACACACAAGAGCTATACCAACACCAGCTACAAAACCCACACTGTACAAAGATGATTTGAACTTATATACACTTTTTCTATGTGGCAATCTAGCTCAATCCCTTCCTGTACAATTCCCTGTGTTACCTGGATTACTGTCCACCATTCCAGATGACACAGCATATTTACATAAATGTTATGTGCTCTCTGGCACACTCCGTGACCTTGCACAATCACCTGCTGTCCAGATCCACAGCTGCAACCAATTCCTGCTACAGAGAGGAGGAGGTGAGAGGTAGCTGGGCAGCCATTTTAAGTGGTGACTGTTTAATTTTTTAAAAAACTCTAGGAAGAGTGTGCTTGTAGTCACATCTGTGAGTCACTAGGGGGCGGAGCTAGCAGACTAGCTCTATATTACTCCTCCCAGAGCCAATGGCGTGCAAAATTTTAATTCTATTTTTATTTCATTTTTTTTTCATCCAAGGAAATCTACAGCAGAGGCAGAGTTGATTGAGCTGACTGCCACAAATTGTTGAAACATCAGGAGCTTTAACGTTGGTGTTTTCTGGAGGATTTTTTTTTTCAGGAGGAAGCTCACAGTCCTGTTCCAGTAATTTCCTAAGACTTTTCAGTATGGACACCAACGGAACCACGGCAGTCACCTGCAACACTTGTGGGATGTTTGTCTTCTTGCCTACAGAAGTGGAGAACTTCACATGCCCCAAGTGCAAGTTGGTAGCCCTCTTGGAGGAGAAAGTGCAGCAGCTGGAGTCCAGAGTAGCTACACTTCAGCATATTAGGGAGCAGGAGGATTTCCTGGACACAACAGAACTAACAATCCTGGACAAATACCACACAGAGGAAGATGCTGGAGCCATGGATGTCACTTCACATACACAGGAGGCAGACAGCTGGAGGAATGTCACACAGAGAAGTAGGCCAAGAAGGGATTGTTCGGGGAGCTTGCAGCTAGATAATCGATTCGAAGCTCTTTCCCTTATCAAGGAGGATGAAGAAGAGCAGCATGGGCAGACTTCAGGGACAGAGCAGGCAAGCCTGAAAGTCCCACCCAAGGAAACAGCTGCTGCTAAACCTCGTAGGAGGCGTGTGGTCGTAGTGGGGGACTCCTTGCTGAGGGGTACAGAAGCAGTGATTTGTAGGCCTGACAAGATGTCTCGAGAGGTGTGTTGTCTCCCAGGGGCAAAGATCCGGGATGTGACAGAGAGGCTGACAAGACTGATCAAGTCTACTGACCAATACCCCTTCCTTTTGGTCCACGTGGGAACCAATGATACTGCAAGACACAGCCTGCAGAACATCAAAAGGGATTACGAGGTGCTTGGTAGGAAGCTGAAAGAAATGGATGTACAGGTTGTCATCTTGTCTCTTCTGCCAGTTGAAGGGCACGGTCCAGGAAGGGAGAGGAAAATAGCGGATGTGAACAGATGTTGCCACCGAGAACGATTTGGATTCTTTGATCATGGGCTGCGGTTCCATGAGGAGGGACTTCTTGCAACGGATGGGTTGCATCTCACGCCAGTTGGAAGAAATGTTTTTGCCAACAGTCTCAAGAACTTGATCAGGAGGGCTTTAAACTGAGTTCCGAGGGGAAGGGAGACAATATTAAGGAAGGCGAAAGGGCTGGAGAAAATAGTCAAACAGACATAGAGGAAACAAGAAAAAAAGTGTGAGGACCCAACAGTGGGAAGCAAAAAAACTTCCACAAGCAGCAAGTAAATGGGACCCGTGGTCTGCGATGTCTCTACACTAATGCACAGAGCATGGGAAATAAGCAAGATGAACTTGAACTCCTATTACAACAAAGCAAATATGATATAATAGGCATCACTGAAACCTGGTGAGATGAGTCTCATGATTGGAATGTGGAAATAGAGGGGTATAAGCTTTTTAAGAGAAATAGGCCAAATAGGAAAGGAGGAGGAATAGCACTATAAGAGATATTTACACCAGTGAAGAGATCCAGGACATCAATCCTGGA
>NC_056524.1:145024171-145033771 GCF_019175285.1 Sceloporus undulatus | reverse complement strand
TTTTGCTAAATAGGGGGGGGGGGGGAAAAAAAACCAGCATATGCTCCCAAAAGAGTGCCTTAAAAATACTAAAATCACTCCTAGCAAAAAGCATTTCAATTAACCGTGGCCATTTACAATTTACTCTCTTTAATTTCTACTCTTGCTTTGGTTCTCTGCCTTTCCACTTCACATTTCATCACCATCAAAAAATATGGGAAATTATCAGTTTTTAAAATCAGCCAAGAGAAAAGTATGATTTTGATGAAGAGCATGATTATGATGGAACAAAAGATTTTACAAGGTAAATAAAATTTCAGATTGTGAAAAAGGTTGAATATTTAGGAGTGTATCTCTCAGGAAAAAAACTTAATATATTTAAAGATAGTTATATAAGGGTCAACAATGAGATTAAGAAATACTTTCAGAAATGGAAAAAGTTACATTTGTCATTACTGGGTAAAATATCAATAATTAAGATGAATGTATTACCTAAAATATTTTGTTTCAAACTATTCCTATTTTACAAAATTATGCTCCATTTTGGCAGAAGGAAATGTCTTCTTTTATCTGGGAAGACAAATAACCAAGGGTAAGATTTAAGATATTAGTCAGCCCTCCATATTGGTGTGAGTTTCGTTTTGGACATACACACCCATGGATACCAAAAAGTGCAGGACCTTACGTCCCATGATTTTCTATGGATGTGCGACGTGTGGATGACTGCTTTGGGGCAACAGCATGCTGCACTCCCATTGAGGATAATGCGGGGACCATCCTTGGATGGCCTCATTCCCACTTACAGTTGATTTGGTATCTGATCCGAATCAATGGGGGCGTTTCCACTTGCAATTTAAAATGATTTTAAATACAGCGATTTGTTTTAAAATGACTCAAAATACAGCGAGTGTTATCCCGCTTTTCAAATTGCTTTATTTGTATCGTTTCCATTTACATAACGTTTTATTTTGTTTCGCTGTAATTGACACAGTATCGTTCCCATTCATGGATGAATCGATGTTTATTTAAACTGGTTTTGTTACTTTTTCATTCACATTCACTTGTTTCGGCTATGAATGTCATGTCAATCAAAGCGACGTCATCATGACGTCACAATACTTCGGAGTAACTTGCATCGATGTAGCCTGTACCTGCGTTCCCACTACGAGGACGTTTTTAATTCGTATTAAATTTCGCAGTTTTTTTAAAAAAAAAAGCCAATGAGGAGGCGCTTAAGCTCTTAAGAGTCTAAGCGCGTAAGCTCTTAAGAGTCCTGTAATTTCCGGTCTCTCTTACTTTTGTTATTAGCGCTGATTGTATCTCTGCGGACAAAGGGGCAAGGGAGGGAAAGATGATGGCGGCGACAACGGATGGGGACAAAGAAAGGGCGACTCCACTGAGCCAGCCCATCATGCTCCGCTCCTCCCATCCTGTGGAACCTGAATCAGACGCCGAAACGTTCCCATTTAAATACAGCGATTCTTATATCGGCACAAGGGATAACCCGGGGTAAAACCTACTATTTTTTTGTGCCGGTTTATAGGCTTCTGATCTGGTTTAAATGTTTGGATTCGAATCAAATTTGAATCGCTGTGGGAATGATAGATGGTAAATCTACAACTGTTCTACAGTTAATTCGGGATTGAGTGAGAACGATACACCCTGGATTCGTTTTGTAAACCGGTGTATAAGCGAGTGGGAACACCCCCCATGAATCAGGTTGGTGGCAGAGCATGGTTCACATTACATTTGCACTGAAGCAGCTCCAGGAGAAGGCTGCTCTACTTCCTCAGATACATCTGGGATATTATGATCCTAATTTGTATGACAGCTCTGAGTACAGTACAGTGAGTCCTCAATATCCATGGGGATTCTTTCAGACCCCCCTTGCGGATACCAAAATCTGAGTATGCTGCAGAAGCACAGGGACTAGGAAAGAGGGCAGCTCCTGCAGGATCCAGCCACCTGCATGGGGTGAAGGAGCTTTTGGGAAGAACAGACATGGTGGGGGGAGGTGCTTGGATCCTGCAGGAGCTTCCCACCTTTCTAGTCCTTGTGCTTCTGCTGGCCCCATGAAGCCCCCCTGCACCTGCTTTCCCTCAGCTCCTGGGGGTCACTCCCAGCCACCCACCTCCTCTGCCTTCCTCCTGCTCCTTCCCCCCCATCACGCTGCTGCCACTCGCCCTCCTTTTCCTTCCTCCTCCTCCTCCTTTCTGGTCTTCCTTGTTCTCTTTCTTCCCTCTCCTCCTTTCCTTCCCCACAACCTCCACTTTCTCCTTCTTCTCTTACCCCCTCTATTGCCCTACCCCTGCTCATCTTGCTTTTCTTCCTCCTCCTCTCCGCTCTTCCTCGTTCTTCTTCTCCCTCCTCCTCTTCCTCCTTCTCTGCCAATGCTACCCCCCCCACGGGCTTGCCATCTGTGTATCCTCAAATCTGCGGATGGCAAGTCTGCATATATGGAGGGCGGACTGTACTGCTAATCGGCTATTTAAAAGTGAAGGGAAAGAGGAGGGGTTCCTGCCCTGGCTAGGGATGGAAGAAGGCAAGGGACAGAGGACTGGCCAGGAACGGAGAGGCAAGGGATGGAGAGGACAGTGATGGGAGAAGGCAGGGGCCATTGCAGCTGCCCCCCCCCCACCAGTCACAGGGAGTGGATTTGAATCTGCATGGTTCACTTTGGGTTAGATCGATTTATTTCAAAATACATCGATTCAACCAAAAAGAACCAGAAAAAATCTAGCATCTTTTTGACACAGGTTAAATGGGTCTAGAACCCCCATTTTGGAATCACTTCATTGATTTGAATTAAGTGGGAACCAGGGTTCGAATCAATTCACGATCCGCTTTAAAAGTTTGTGGCCCAAGAATACAGAAAGCACTCCTGACAGATGCCCACCCAGCCTCTGTTTAAAAACCTTCAAAGGGACTCTTATCACACTCCAAGTCTGCATGTTCCACTGTAGATTAGCAATCACACAGGAAGTTCTTCTCAATGTTTAGGTGGAATCTCTTTTCCTATAGTTTGAATCCATTGCTCTATATTCTAGTCACTGAGCAGAAGAAAACAAGCTTGATCTCCCTCCAAATATTTAAACATGGCTATCATGTCACATCTTAATGGTCTCTTCTCCAGACTAAACATACCCAGTTCCCTAAGCTGCTTCTCATAGGGCATGGTTTCCCGACATTTGTCATTTTGGTCACCCTCCTCTGGACACATTCTAGTTTGTCAATATCATTCTTGAACTGTGGTGCCTAGAACTGGACACTGTATTCCAGGCGAGGTTTGACCAATGCAGAATAGAGTGAAAATATTATTTCCCTCAGTCTAGACACTACATTCTTATTGATGAAGCCTAGGATCTTATTGACTTTTATAGTTGCTTCATCACATGACTCATGTTCAGTTTGTAGTCTACTAAGACTCCCAGATTCCTTTTGCATGTATTGCTGTCAAGCCAAGTGCCACCCATCCTTTATCTGAGCCTTTCATTTGTTTTTCTGCCTAAGTGTAGTTCCTTACATTTCTTTCTATTGAAATTAATTTTCTTAGTTTTGGCCCAACTCTCTAAATTGTTATGTAATTAATTAATTAAATAAATGTAAATTATAATATAAAATAAAATATGTATAAATATGAGGATAATTAATTTCTCTTTAAATAATTAATTATAAATAAATAAATATGTATCACAGTGAATACAGAGGAAAATCAACCCCTATTGACACACAGCAATCTTTGGAATGATCTTCTGACTTGACCTGTTTTTCCTCCTGTTTATTGAAAATATACTGAAGTCTTGTTCTGTGATTTTGTTTCTTGTTTGATGGATGGACTTTTCTTTTCAGCAAAGTATTGCTATTCTTATCTTAACAGATAATGAATCTTGGGCTGTAATATAATACGTAATAACATTTAAAGTTTTTAAAGCAGTGGGAAACCAACCAGAGTAGCAAAAACATTTTTAACAGCAGCTCAGAACAGTTTATAGGGCTATACCATGATCCCAAGAAAACCTTCAGTGTCCGACTTGTTTACTATTCTGAGCTTGTATTCCTCTTGAAAAACTATATTTCTAAGCACTTTAAATTGATATCTAAAACACTCAGCTCTCCAGATGTTGTTGGGCTGCAGTTCCCATCATTATAGCCAATATGATCAGTGATGGCAAAAGGTGGAAATTAGAGTCCAGTAATATCTGGAAGGCCAGATGTATTCAAAGATCTGGGCCTGACATATGACATCCTGTTGGCTCAGGTATAGATACCAGTAAGAGTATTCTTTGCATGGGGGGAGAGTTTCCCCTATTTCTATACAGATATAAGCAAGGAAAAGGGAAACAAGTGCATTTTTTGGGGGTAATTTCATTCTTGTGCTGTTGAAAGTATGTGCAAAAGTGCTTTGCCTTCTTTCATTCCCAGTGTTAACTGAATAATGTTGTTCTAAAGCCTGCAGAAATACAGCTCTAAAACACAGCAAAGGCAGGATACAACAGATGATTTCATGAGTGATGAAGATGATAGCATAGCCCATAGACTGTCAACCTTGCCCAAAGGTATCTATCGTATATACTCATGTACAAGCTGACCTCATGTAAAAATCATGGATTTTGATCTGACTTATGGATATGTCAAGGGTAAAACGTAGGTGGCTATAACAAAGGATGGAAAGGAGAAAACACCGCTTTCATCCCTCCTTCTCCTTCTCTGGACCTCCCCCAACCACCTAATACCACTTCCCAGGTGCTGAACAGATTGAGATGGGAAAGGAAGTGGAGCTAAATAGGGTGTTTCTTTGATGGGAAGAGGAGGCTTTCAAGTTGGATTGGGAAGGAACAGAAGTGGAACTAAATGAGGTGTTTCTTTCATAGAAAGAGAAGGCATTTAAATCGGATTGGCAAGGGAAAGGAAGTGGAGCTAAAAGGGGTCTTTCTTTGATGGGAAGAGAAGGCTTTCAAATCAGACTGAGAAGAGAAAGGAAGTGAATCTAAAAGGAGTGTTTATTTGATGGGAAGAGAAAGCTTTCAAATTGGATTGGGAAACACTTGCTCACACACGTGCGCAAACAGAAAAACTCCTGCCTCGAGGCACAAAGAGTGGGGAAGAGTGGGGCATTGTTTCAGGACCTTTCTAACAAGTATTAGTGTATTGACCCATACATAAATCAACCCAGGATTTTAGGGTCAATTTGGGGGTAGATTGTGACCAGATTAATGCAAGCCAATCTCCTTCCATTCAGTCCATGCTGTTGGAGAACTGTGGAATAGGGAACTATTTTCCTTTTCTTGATAGGAGTCTGTTAATTTTTATATATTAAAGAACATGCTGGTAAGGATATTTAACAAAACATTGTTGCCTCTCTTTATTAGAACATGTCTGTCCCTACCCAGATACAATTAATCCACTGTTAATCCACTGTTAATACACTGAGGTTTGTTAGGGGCTGAACCTAGACGTTGTGCATGCCTACTTTCAGGTTGCCTGTTGACTTACGGTGAGCCCATGAATTTTTCATAGGGCTTTCTTAGGCAAGGAATACTCAAAGATGGTTTGTTTGTTTGTTTGTTTGTTTATTTATTTCCAGGATTTATATCCCACCTTTCTCCACAATGGAATTCAAGGCGGGTTTGACAGTTCCTTCTTCTTAAATATAGCCTACAGCAGTACTTCTTAATGTTTGTTTTACCAGAGATCTCCTTAAAATATATTTTGGTCCCAAGAACCACCTGAAATGTAGATTGAAAACTCTAAAGTACATTAAATACTGTCCTTGACTTGACTTGGAAAGGCTAGTATTGTCGTTTGCTTCATGTATGCTTCAACAACAGGGAAGGCAAGTGAACACCCCAAAGAGCATGATGATAGTGCAGGCAGTGCCCAGCAGAGGAGGGAAGGAGCGAGCTCAGTTCCTTTCCTCTACTGGGCCCAGCCATGTAAGAAAGCAGCAGGGAGCAAGTAAGCCCCAGGGCAGAGGAGAAAAGGGGGGGGGGCTTCATTCCCCACCACGTGTCGCCCAGGCCACCCAAGGTATATGTCTTGTTTATCACAACCCATAGCTTCTTCCACTCCCTGATCCCTTATTAAGATCATGATAGCAATTTTCAGAAAGGATAATGCTGAGTTCAGATCTGAAAACTTTCCCTTTTGAAAGCCTTGTCTAAAAGACCTCTCCAACGTTTTTTCTTATTTGTCGTTTGGAAGGGGCAGCACTCGTCAATGAAGAGGAGTTGATTCGACAGGCACAGATAGGGGCACCACAGTCAAATAGTGGCCTGCGCTATAATACTGAAAATCTAATACAGAAGAATCAGAAGCAGATAGAACAGCAAGAGATTCTTCAGGAATTTCTGGTAAGTTCCCATTCTCAGGTGAGAGCTTTCCAGTAACAGCAGAAAGTTACCAGAAAAAAGCCTTCTTTGTGAGATGATTGTGGTTCCATATTCTTAGAGAGTGACAATATCTCCATGATATATCCACACAGGCATGCATACACTGCCCTAACAGTGGGCTAGCCATCCGCAGATCTGAGTATTCATGGATGGCCCCACCCTTTTCACCCCAGTGGTGGCACATACATTTGGTTGCATCACATGCATGGCACACTGGCATTAAAAGTAATTGAACTTGAGGTCCCATGGTTTTTGGCATCTGCAGATCCAGAATTGAACCCCTGTAGATACAAAGGTTCAACTGTACTAGAGATGTGATGAATACTCATTATTTATATCTTTGATGGAAAAAGAATGGATCACTCAAGGATCAAGTGTTCACTGATCTGTTTAGTGCTTCCGTCTCTCCTTCTCTGACAGAAGAATGACCCAAGCAGTCTAAGCTTTATACTAAGAACAGTTACATTCTCTAAATTTTACATCTGAAACTATGATGCAACACTGGATGGGGATGATACAACAAACCACAAAAAATCCAGAATCTTTACATATCCATTTGATCTGAGTCTGCCACCCCTGCAGAGGTTTGAAGTACAAGTAAATCTAAACCTGATTAGAGATCTGTCCATGATACTGAAGTTCTTTTAAGCTCTCCTACCCCCAAATCACCGCTATCCTGTCCAATAAAAAACACACCAAGAGTTCAATTTACTGCATGTGTAAGGCCAGATATTGAGACAGGCCTTTGATTGCCACAGAAAACATGAAATCCAGAGCCAGTCCCAATAAGGGGTTTCAGCATGGCTGTCCCCAACATAGTCAATTTGGGGGGAGATCAACATCACTTCACCACCTTCTCCACCAGCTTGGACAAGGAGACCATTGGTTAGAGGTGTGGATGATACAATGATTAACAATGCTGCCTCATCGTCAGGTATACATATTCTTACTTTGAAGATTTGTAGATGGTGTGCCTCAATAGATGTATGGATTCTTGATAGTTCACTACAACTTCCCATCCAATAAACTCTTGCATCTGGAAACCTGGTGGGCACAAGTTGGTCAATTTTACACCTTCCTTTTTGGTCAATCAGGTTTCAGTCACACATTCAAGGTCAGCCTGCCAAACTAGTATCTAGTCCTGGATCATTTAGTTCTTTTCATGATTAACCTTGCATTAAAACAGCAGCACTTTTTGACTCAACATGAAGCAGCCAGGAACCTGTTTACTGAATGATAAAACAGAAGGAGAAACAGACAGATGTCTCTAGGTCCTTCTTCTACACTGGCTTGATAAATCTCCATCAATTTATATCCTCTGGTCCATTATAATTGGACTATAATGACATTACAACAGCAGCACCCTTTCTTCCCTCTGAGCATATATTTTGCCTATGCAGAGATACAGAAAGAATGCACCTGGAGAATGTTCAGTATATTTAGTCAGCCGAAACTGGCCTTATAGAATACCACCCAGTAAAGCTGAAATAGAGCAGGAGGCTACAGCCAGGGCTATCTCACTCAGCCAAGCAGCATACCCTGCCTCCACCAAAAATAAAAATAAAAATAAAAAAAAATAATAAAAAAATGAGGCCTGGGACAAAGGAGGAACCTGGTATCTGCTGCATCAACCAGTCCAGCCAGCCAGAATATTTTTAGTCACTTCAATCCATGATTTTACCAGTTTTCAGGGATTTATGGCAAGCCTAAAGGAACAGAAACATTTTATGTAAAAGACAGGCAATTTGAAGTCATAGTTCATAGAATCATAGAGTTGGAAGAGACCACAAGGGCCATCAAGTCCAACCCCCTGCCATACAGGAACTCTCAATCAAAGCATATCCGACAGATGGTCATCCAGCCTCAGCTTAAAGACTTCCAAGGAAGGAGACTCGACTACATTCCGAGGAAGTGTATTCCACTGTCGAACAGCCCTTACTGTCAAAAAGTTCCTCCTAATGTTGAGGTGGAATCTGTTTTCCTGTACCTTGAATCCATTGTTTCGTGTTCATAGAATCATGGAATCATAGAATAATAGAGTTGGAAGAGACTGCAAGAGCCATCCAGTCCAACTCCCTGCCATGCAGGAAATCCAAATCAAATCATCCCTGACAGATGGCCATCTAGCCTCTGTTTAAAGACCAAGTAGACTCCACTACACTCCATGGGAGTGGGTTCCACTGTTGGACAGCCCTTACTGTCAGGAAGTTCTGTCCTAATGTTGAGGTGGAATCTCTTTTCGTGTAGCTTGCTCCATTGCTGCTCCGGGTCCGTTCTCTGGGCCAAGTCAAAACAAGTCACTCCCCCTCATATGGCATCGTTCAAGTATTTAAACAGGGCTATCATATCACCTCTTAACCTTCTCTTCTCCAGGCTAAACATCCCCAGCTCCTAATTCGTTCTCATAGGACATGGTTTCTCAGAACTTTCACATTTACTTTTACTTGCCTTCCCTTTGGACACGTCCATTTTTTCAAAATCCTTTTTGAATTGTGGCGCCCAGACCTGGACACAATATTCCAGGTGGGCCTGACCAAAGCAGAATAGAGTGGCACATTGATCTAGATACGATACTTTAACTGATGCAGCCTAAAATTGCATTGGCCTTTTTAGCTGCCGCATCACACTTTTCACTCATGTTTCAGCTTGTGTCTACTTGGACTCTCAGATCCCTTTCACATGTAGTTTCATTCAGTCCAGTGCACCACATCCTATATCTGTGCATTTTTTTTTTTCACCCTAAGTACAGTACCTTGCATTTCCCCCTGTTGAATTTCATTTGTTAGCTGTGGTCCTAACTTTCTAGTTTATTCAGGTCATTTGAATGTTGATCTCCGCGGAGTGTTGCTATTCCTCCTAATTTGGTGTCATCTGCAAATTTGATAAGTATGCTCCCAATTCTGTCATCCAGGTCATTGATAAAGATATTGAATAGCACTGGCCCAGGACAGAGCCCTTGGGGACCCCACTGGTCACTCTCTCCAGGATGAAAAGGAGCCATTGTTGAGCCCCTTTGCATTTGGTCTGTCAACCAATTACAAATCCATGTAACAGTTTGCCTTGTTTTCCCGCATTTTTTATAAGCTTGTTTACAAGAATGTCATGGGAAACCTTGTCAAAACCTTACTGAAATCAAGATATACGATATCCACAGCATTCCTCGTCATCAGCTAGTAATTTTTATCAAAGAAAGAGATTAGATTGTCTGGCATGACTTCGTTTGTCTGAAAAC
>NC_056524.1:144914737-145024146 GCF_019175285.1 Sceloporus undulatus | reverse complement strand
GGACATATCCAAAAAAGCCCTTTTTATTGTTCTTAACCTCTCTAGCAAGTTGGCAAAAACTGAGCTCATTCTGTTCTTTAGCTTTTCTGACTTTACCCCTACATGTGCTTGCTGTTTGTTTGAATTCCTCTTTGGTGATTCCCCATTTTTCCATTTCTTATACATGTTCCATTTAAAACTTAGCTCAGTTGAAAGTTCCTTAATCATCCATCCTGGATTCTTGAGACATCTCCCATTTTTCTTTCTCACTGGAACTGTTTGAAATTGTGCCTTCAGTATCTCTCCTTTGAGAAATTCCCATTCGTCCTGAACTCCCTTCTCTTTTAGTATTCCTGACCATGGGATCAACCCCAGTATTTCTCTAAGTTTACCAAAACCTGCTCTCCTAAAGTCTAGGATGTGTGTCTGACTATGCCTGGCTGCTCCTTTCCACTGTATAACAAACTCCAGGAGAACATGGTCACTTCCACCTAAGGAAGTGCACTCCATTAATTAGGTCATCCTTGTTGGTTAGGATCAGATCCAAAATAGCTGATCCCCTTGTTGCCTCTTCCATCTTTTGGACAATGAAATTGTCTCCAAGGCAAGTGAGAAATTTGCTAGACCTTGAGGATTTGGCTGAGTTTGACTTCCAGCAAATATCAGGATAGTTGAAGTCACCCATCACTACTACATCTCTCTTTTCTGAATGTGTGGTTATCTGTTCTAGAAAATCATCATCCAGTTCCTCAGTCTTTGGGGGTCTGTAGCAGACTCCCCAATAATGTCCTTGTTGTTTCCTTCCCCTTTAATTTTTATTCAGATGTTCTCTACCTGGCTTCCAGGATTGATGTCCTGGGTCTCTTCACTGGTGTAAATGTTCCTGATATATAGGGCTATTCCTCCTCCTTTCCTGTTTGGCCTATTTCTCTTGAAAAGGTTAAACCCCTCTATTTCCACATTCCAATCACGAGACTCATCCCACCAGGTTTCAGTGATGCCTATTATATCATATTTGCTTTGTTGTATTAGTAGTTTGAGTTCATCTTGCTTGTTTCCCATGCTCTGTGCATTAGTGTAGAGACAACGCAGACCATGTGTCCTCTTGACTTTCTGCCTGTGCAAGTTTTTTTGACTCTCACTTTTGGGTCCTTGCACTGTTTGCCTTGTTCCCTCTGTGTCAGTTTGCCTATTTTCTCCAGCCCTTTTGGCTTCCAGAATACTGTGTCCCTCCCCCATATAACTCAGTTTAAAGCCCTCCTGATCAATTTCTTGAGACTACTGGCAAAAACGTTTTTGCCAACTGTCATGAGATGCAACCCATCCCTTGCCACAAGTCCCTCCTCATGGAACCTCAGACCATGATCCAAAAATCCAAATCGTTCTTGGCGGCACCATCTACGGAGCCAGTTATTTACATCCGCTATTTTCTTCTCCCTTCCTGGACCATGCCCTTTCAACTGGGAGAAGAGAGGAGATGACAACCTGTGCATCCACCTCTTTCAACTTCCTACCCAAAACTTCATAATCTCTTAAGATATTCTGAAGGCTATGCCTTGCAGTATCATTGGTACCCACATGAATCAAAAGAAAGGGGTGATGATCAGTAGGACTGACAAGTCTTGTCAGCCTCTCCGTCACATCACGGATGTTTGCCCCAGGGAGACAGCACACCTCCCGAGACATCTTGTCAGGCCCACAAACCTCTCTGGTCTCTGGAGCAGCAGAAAACAAGCTTGCTCCCTCCACAATCTGACATCCCTTTAAATATTCAAACAGGGCTATCATATAACCTCTTAACCATCTCTTCTCCAGGCTAAACATACCCAGCTCCCTAAGTTGTTCCTCATAAGGCATGGTTTCCATACCCTTCACTATTTTAGTTGCTCTCCTTTGGAAATGCTTCAGTTTCTCAACATTCTTTTTGAATTGTGGTGCTCAGAACTAGACATAGTATTCCAGGTAGGGCCTGACCAAAGCAGAATAGTGTGGCACTATTACTTCCTTTGATCTAGATTGTAGTTAGTTAGATTTGTAGTTTAGTGAGATTTGTTATCCCTAGATGTTTGTTTTAGGTATATAGAGATGTATTGTATTTGTTATTGTTATTGTTATTACTGTCTTTGTTATAATAAAAAATTAAAAAGAAAGAAAATAATAACCAACAAATTAAATTTGAGAATATAAATTTGTTGTTATTATTATTGACAGCCCTCAAGTCATAGCGCTCAACTCATGGTGATTATGTGGATGAGACATATCCAAACCCCCTATCCTCCACTGCTCTGCTTACTTTCTGAAACTCCATGCTCCATGATTGATTCTATCCATTTGTCGTGTGGTTTTCCTCTCTTTCTACTTTACCTTTTCTAGCATTGTTCTCTTTTCTAATAAGTCATCCCTTCTCCTGATGTGGCCAAAGTACAACAGTCTCAATATTGATCATCTTGCATTCCCAGGAAATTTCAGGCTTGATCTGTTGAAGGACTCTTTTGCTGTCAGCACTCTTCTCCAGCACCATGGCTCAAATGAACTGATACTCTTCCTATCCTCTTTCTTCACTGCCCAGCTTTCACATTCATACATGATGAATGTAACACCTGTACTCTCCCCGTTGCACATTGCGCATGCACTCTTAAATCAGCTAGTTTGTATGTTCTTAGCTTTGTAATTTTTTAATCCTGTTTTAATTGTTTTTATATTGATGTATTGATTGTTGTCTGTAATTTGCACACTGTGTGCAGTTATGTTACTCGCTTTGATCTACCCAGGAAAAGCGGGCTACAAATAAACGTTTTATTTATTTATTTATTTATTATTATGATGGGGAATACGATGGCTTGGATGATTTTATCTTAAGTGTTCACTTTCTGTATAAACCTTGAGTTGTTCTGTTGATGGGGAAGGAGAGATGGGTGCTTCAAATGCATTGGTGCACACCTATGTATAAAATCATTCCACTGTGGTTATATTTCTGCGAAGTAATTATGTTTACTATTATCTTCATTTTAGGAATTAGAACATATCAAGCCACTTGATGCCTGCCAAATTGCCAAAGCACCAGAAAATCGGGAAAAGAACAGATACCGAGATATCCTCCCATGTAAGCAAACTCAACAATAAGCATAATAGCTCTGTGGAAATACAGGGGAAATATTTGACTTTTAGGGCAGAGCTACATATTCCATGCTCAGAAATAAATTTTAAATAGTTTAACTAGGTTCCATTATATATTCCAGCATGATGATGTTGGCCATGTAGCAAAGTACAATAACATCCAAAATCGATAAAACCATGATACCTTTATTCAGCCAAGAAAAATGCATAAAATACATGATGAAAACTTTTGAAGCTCCACTGGCTTCTTCATCAGGCAAAATTGTTAAAAATTGTAAAAGAGGAGTGGCTATGTTGCACTGGGCATTTCAAAGTCCCAGAGATAAAATGTGAATTCCATTAGCAATGTAAAAGGGTACTTCCTCTGAGATCCAAGATATCTCCATCCATTGTGAGGGCACAACCCCCTTTGTTAGGCAGAGAACCTTGATTCTCTCCAGAGAAGCCTCCATGCTGTTGCAGGAAAATTTTAGGTGCTGTTTTGGTAAAACATGCCAAATATAGTCCAAATGTTTAAAACACGCTTTACCTTTGTTGGAGGTAAAAACTTCAAATAGTAAAATCCCAGTCTATTGGCTCTCTCTAGGATTCTCGTGTAGCATCTAAAATATGATATCTTCACATCCAGGAAACATATTCAGGGGTATCCATGTTGGCCATATAGCAAAGTACAATAACTTTGGACATTATAGTACTTTGCTGTATGGTCAACATTGCTACCTTTGTTACCTGCATGTGAAGATAGACTTGGGTAGACTGACATTTTGTTGTCAAGCAGTGGGATCTCATAAAAAAAGATTTGATATGATCAGAAAGGATCTGATATGAACAAAAAGGATATGAGCTTCAAGATATATCAGAGGAAGATAAGGAGATCTGTTTGATTGAGGAAAAGCCAAAACAGTCTGGTGTGTGTGGACAGTTGGTTGAAATTGGACCAGACATTGTGGTGTACAGATAGCTGAGGGTACATTGGACCCTCAATATCTGTGGGCTTGCCATCCATGGATTTGAGCACCCACGGATGGCAAGCCCATGTTGTCCCCAGTGGTGGTGCATGCACACAGCTGTGCTGCCACTGGGGACAACTGGACTGAAGCACTCCCTCTCTCCCCCCCTTCCTTCCTTCCTTCCTTCCTTCCTTCCTTCCTTCCTTCCTTCTTTACTCACTCTTCCCTCCTCCCTCTCTGAGATGTTTGCCCTAGGCTTGGCTTCAGGGACAGTGTGGAGGCGGTGGCTGAAGCCCTGTCAGCCGGAGGGAGCTGCAGCAGCTGGAGGCAAGGTACATTAGGAAGCAAGAGGCAAGAGGAAGCAAGAGGTTTTCCTGACAGAGCAGAACAGATTGTCCTGCATGGGGAACATACAGGAGAAGTGTCTGGGTCAGTTCCAATACACAGGGGGTAGACAGTTGCAGACATGTGATGGATAGAAGTAGGAAAACAGGTCATTGTGAGAGTGTGCAGCTAAACAATCAATTTGAAGCTCTTTCCCTTATCAGGGATGATGAGGAAGAGCACCAGGGACAGTCCTCCGGGAAACAGCAGGAGACATTGGTAGAATTACCACAGGAAATAGCCACTGCCTTGAAGTAGGTGCATGGGGGGACTCCTTGCTGAGAGGTTCAGAAGGGCCTGACAGGATGTTTTGGGAGGTGTGTGTTGTCTCCCTGAAGCAAAAGTCTGTGATGTGACAGTGAGGCTGACAAGATTTATTAAGCCTACTAACCACTACCCTGTCCTTTTTCTATGAATCTATGGTCCACATGGGAACCAACGTGGCACAGACTTCAGAATATCATGAGAGATTATGAGGCTCTAGGTAGGGAGCTCAAAGAGTTGAATGCACAGGTTCTGATCTCATCTCTTCTCCCACTTTAAGAGCACTGTTCCGGAAAGGAAAGGAAAATATTGGATGTGAACAACTGGCTCTGCAGATGCTTCAACCAAGAACAATTCTTGGATCATGGTCTGTGGTTTCAAGAGAGGGGACTTCTGGCAAGGGATGGGTTGCCCCTCACACCACTTTGCAGAAATGTTTTTGCCAATAATGCCAAAAATGTGTTCAGGAGGGCTTTAAACTAAGTTATGTGGGGGAGGGAGTACTCTGGAGGGCAAGAGTTCATTAAGGATGGGAATCAAACTATTATAGAGGGAACAAGACAAACAGTGCAGGACCCAACAGGAGAGAGAAAATAAACTTTACACAGGTAGCTAGGAGCAAAAGCCCATAGTCTTGGATGTCTCTACACACTAATGCACAGAGCATGGGAAAAACAAGATGAACTTGAACTCTTAGAACAGCAAAGCAAATACCATATAATCGCAACATGATTACCATACATTAATATAACCCATGACTGGAATGTAGTAATTGAGGGATAACCTTTTAAGAAAAAAAGGCCAAAACAGGAAAGAAGTAAGAATAGCATTAATATGTTAAAGATGTTTAACCTTTGAAGAAAATTAAAGCGGAAGGAAACAACAAGGATGTTTTTGGAGTCTATTACAGACCTACCAGTCAGACTGAGGAACTGAATGATGCCACACACTCAGAAGGATAAATGTAATAGTGATGGGTAACTTCAATATCCTGATATTTGGCGGAAATCAATCTCAGCCAAAAACTTAAGGTCCAACAAATTCCTCACACTGGCGACAATTTCACTGTCCAACAGGTGAGGAAGCAGCAAGGGAATCAGCTATTTATATACAATCTTAAACAGTTCCAGTGAGGAATCAAAATTGGAGATGTCTCAGACAACCACGATTGATGTCTAAATAAATTTCAACTGAGCTAAGTTTCAAACAGGAAATGTTTAAGAATGTGAAACAGTGTTAAATCCCCCAAAAGGAATTCAACAAATAGCTAGCATGATAGGGACAAAGTCAGAAAAGCTCAAGTGCAGAATGACTTCGGCTTGCTAGAGAGGTTAAGAAGAATAAAAAAAGGCTTTTTTAGTTATATCTGTAGCAAAAGGAAGAAGTAAATGGTTAGGACTATTGCATGGAGAGGGATGGCAAATGCTCACAGGGGACAGAGAAGGGCAGAACTACCAACACCTTCTTTGCCTCAGTCATCTCTCTAAGGAGAAAGGTGCTCAAACCTGAGGAAAAATTGCAGGGGAAATGCCAGCACAAAATAATTAAGAGATAGTACAAGAACCTGGTTTAATCTAATCTAAACGAATGCAACCTTCCAAGGACCAGATGAATACGTCCAAGAGCTTTAAAAGAACTGGCAGAAGAGGCACTGTCAATAATCTTTGAGAATTCCTGGAGAACAAGAAAATCACAGCAGGCAGGAGAGCAAATGTCCTTTTCTTTCTTCATAAGGGGAAGAAGAGGACCCAAACAATTGATGCCCAGTTGAGTCTGGCATCAATACCAGGAAGATTGTGTAGAGCAAATCATTAAGCAGAGTCTGTAGCATTCAGAAAAGAATGTCAATAAAACAAAAAGTCAACATGGGTGTTCTGAAGAACAAGTCATGCCAGAATAATCTGATCTCTCTTTTTTATATATAAGCTTGCTAGCTTGGTAGGGAATGCTGGGGATGTAGCCACATCTTGATTTCAGTAAAGCCTTTGGGGGTGTTCCCATTTGGCAGATAAAACGGATTATATTGGCTCGATTCTGATTTGGATTATGTTCTGGGAATAATTCGAATTTTTTCCATCGTTTCCATTACGAAAAGGGGCAAATTACCTCGATTCATTAGACCCTGTTTTTGTTCTCATTTATTTAAATCGCTTTATTTTAAAGCGGATTAATTTGCTCCCCGTTCCCATTTTGGTCTGCAAGCTGTCAATCATGTCACAAGTCTTGGGTTTGTTTGTTTTTTGGTGGGGCAGCCAATAAAAATCGGTTGCATTCAGACTCTTCTGTTGTGTTCCCCAGACTAGAAGGAGCCTTTATTCGTCCTAAATCCCTTGCTCTTCTGTGTCTCCCATATTAATGCCATTACTCAGTGCTAGGAATCCTGGGAATGGTAGTTTATTATGGCACCAGCACTCTCTGACGATAAAGTCTCACAAACACAACAGTTCCCATAATTCCTTAGTACTGAGCCAGGGCAGATTAAAGCGTCTCAAACTGTATTATTTCTAGAGTGGGTTTTGAACTACAGATGTAGTTTTTTTCATAATTAAAAAAGTTGTTACTTTATAATGTACTTTGAAATACACCACACACACACAAAATATAAAACCTACTGTTTCAGTGGAAAGAGATTCGCATCCAAAGTCCAGAGTTGGAATATATATATATAATACACACACACACCACAAATATAAAACCTACTGTTTCAGTGGAGAGAGACTCTGCATTCAAAGCCCAGACTTGGCAAATCGGATTCAAGGGGGGAAGGCAGCGGGCTTCAGTGGGGATAGACTCTTTGGGGAAGAGAGAAGAAAAGGCTTTGTCCCCCCACTTAAAGCACCTGGGTGTCCAGGCTCTCTGTGTCTTCTCATAGTCTCTCTGGGAAAGAAGAGAACGAGCCTCTAACCACCCCAAATCCCTTTGCCTCCCCATTGCTGGCGATAGTGCTGGCGATGCAGAAAAGAGAACAAAGAGGGTGACCACCCCCAGGCCAGCCCCTTGAACGCTGCTCCTCCCATCTCCAGGTTCCTGAATCCAGACACCCTTGTCGTTCCCATTTGGATACCACGAATTGGACCCCAGGAGCAAAAATAACCGCTTTAAACCTATTGTTTTTTAAAACAGTTTATAGGCATATAATTCTGATTATACAATAAAAACCCGAATCAGATTCAAAACTGAATGGGAACGATTCTGGGGCAATGGGGATCAGATTTGGGGTTAAATGAAAACGATGCCCCCTTAATTCGCATCCTAATCCACGTTTTAGGCCAGTGGGCCACCTTCGACAAATCCCTCACAGTATTCTTGCAAACAAGCTAGTAAAATGTGGGCTAGACAATACTACTGCTAGGTGGATTAGTAATTGGTTGGCCCCAAAGGATGCTCAGCAATGGCTCCTCTTCATTTTGGAGAGAAATGACCAATGGGGTACCAGAGGGTTCTGTCCTGGGTTCAGTGCTATTCAACATCTTTATCAATGACTTAGATGAAAGAATAGAGGGCACACATTAAATTTGCAGATGACTCTAAATTAGGAAGAGTCACTAATAGCCCAAAGGACAGGATCAAAATTAAAAATGACGCTAATAAAGCTGGGCCAAAAATGAACAAAATGAATTTTAGCAGGGAGAAATATAAGGTTCTATCCTTAGGGAGAAAAAAAGAAATGCACAGATACAGGGTTAGAGACATCTGGCTTGAGAACAGTATATGTGAAAGGGATCTAGGAGTCCCAGTAGATAACAAGTTGAACACGAGTCAACAATGTGATGGAGCAGCTAAAAAAGGTTGGTTCAATCCTCTTACATTCCATTAAAAGTAGTTTCCAGTCATTCTTACAGGCTTTCCAATATGTCCAAATCTAATTCTTCTTCCAATCTTTTACTATGGACCAACACACTGGAAAAATAATCCAGTCTGAGACCGCTTGATGGCCTTCCGCTGGCAGGTGAAAACCTACCTATTCACACAGGCATTTAAGGAATTGCTATAAGGACAGGCTGGGATGTTGGACCATTTTTTCTTCCTCTTATTCATAGTTTTTTTCTTTTTAAAATATGTTTTATTCTTTTAATAACTATCTGTTTTAATATTGTAATAATTTAATTCTTTTTAATTTACTTATTATTATTATTAAATTAAATTATTTTTATGTTTTTAATTGTACAGTACGCCCACGTTATACACGGACGCGCTTTATGCGATCTTGAGCATATGCGCTCAAGCCAGGGGGCGTGTGCGCAATGCAAGGGGCGGCGTGTCCCATTCAAATGAATGGGCATGTGTGCCCGTGGCACCCTGTGTGCCACTGCGCCGCCATGCATGAGCCCCATTGTTTCCAATGGGGCTTGAGCATAGGCGGAATTCACCTTACGCGGCGGGGTCCGGAACGGATCCCCCGCATAAGGCAAGGGCGGACTGTACTGTTTTTAATGCTGTGAAGCCGCTCTGAGTCCCAATCCTGGGAAAAGAGCGGGATACAAATAAATATAATAATAATAATAATAATAATATTCATTTGAATGCTTATTTCAAGAATCCTGCCTATAGTGACAGGAGGGAATTTCTTGGCAGTACAACTGATGCATCCTTGCAGGTAGGGTGAGGTAGGGCTTTTTCTCCCCATTGCTTATATACTTTTAAGAGCCATGAGTCATGAATGAAAGGCCTTAGGATTCTGCAGATCCTAGGGCTGGAATAAAATCTTACAACCACTTTTTGTTTCCTGCCTCCTTTTCTTTCCTTTCCTTGTTGTTCAATTAACTTATTTTAATAAGGTAATGGGAAATATCCAAGCACCCAGAGAGACTGTCTCTAGCACAGTTTTTAATTGTTTGCTGTGGTGGTGTCAAAGAGAAGCATAGTTCCATTAATAACATACAAGTTAATACAGTGCTCCTCTACATTTGCGGCTTTGAAACTCATGGCTTTGATTGTTAACGAGGTCATGGCCGCATACACATGCAGTCCTCCTCCTCCTTCCCGGGCTTTTCCCCGTGGGGTGGAGGAAAGCTCAGAAGGGAGGGAGCAGCTGGGAAGGCTGCACACACCAACTCCATCCCTTTCCTGGCAGGATAGCTGTCTTCCAGGCACCCCACCGGAAAAGGGGGAAGGAGGAACTATCCCCAATTGGGATAGTTATGTTCTATGCAGCTATCCAACCGGGAAAAGAGAAAGGAAGATCAATCCCTGCACATGCCTTTCCCACTGGGATAGCCACATTGCAGAAATAAGGCAGTTTGATACTGCTTTAACTTTCATAACTCAATACTATGGAGTTCTGGGACTTGTAGTTTGGTAGGGCACCAGAGCATTCTGGTAGGGAAGGCTAAATATCTTACAAAAGTACAAATCACAGAAGTCCATAGCACTGAATGGTGACATTTAAAATGGTGCCAAACTGCTTTATTTATGCAGTGTAGACACAGTCTAAGATTCAACAAATTAGAAAGAAATCTGATTGTTTGATGGGAAAGTATCCATATTTGGAAACGGAACCTGTAAACAGGGATATTCTGAATAAGTACAAAACTGATATTAAACATATTAAAATTGCCCTAACATTTCCTTGTTTATGAATTGAAATTTCTTATTCATAATTTTCATGAATTTTCTTGATCCTTATTATTAAAAGCCTCTTAGGCCCGTTCTCTCTTTCTTTCTAGATGATTTAACACGAGTTCCCCTTGGAGAGATGAAGGGCTACATCAATGCCAGTTACATTCGTTTTCCAGTGGGTAAAGAAGAACACTTTTACATCTCTACCCAAGGTCCTCTACCTTGCACCACAAATGATTTCTGGCAAATGGTCTGGGAAAACCACTCCAATGTAATTGCAATGATTACAAGAGAAACTGAGCATGGAATATCTAAATGCCATTGATACTGGCCTGAGCCTCCCCATGATTCTGTTAATTTGACCCATTTTCAGTTGCGACTGGATAACTATCAGATCCTGGATTGTTTTGTTATTAGAATAATAGAAGTGACGAACAAACAGGTATGGATACACTGATTACACAAGAAAAGTACTGCTGATGCAAAGTTTGATCTTTACACATTTGCACATTTTAGAACATCATATTTGTTTATTCAGTATTTATTTTGTGGCATTAATTAATGCCAAATACTCTAGCAATAGTGTGTCAAGGTTTATGCAAGACAAAACATTTAATCCTTGTTTTAATCAAAAGCATTTTGGAATGCATGCTTGGTATTCTCTTGGCCTAGCCTACTTGTATGATACTAAAATGATCTCTTGGCCTAGCAGCCACTTGTATGATACTAGCAAAACAAAAACTTTGAAAAAATAGGGAAAAGCTTTCTTTGGTCTTTCTTGAACCTTCTGCAAGTCTACTTCCTTATGCAATCTGAAGTCCTGTATGTATGAGAGAAATCGCCTTTCCTGACTCTGTTGGTTTATCAGTTCTGTGAGTCAGGTACACATAGCCATACAACAAATTCTGCAGCCAGAGAAATCAGACTTCCCTAGTACCCATGACATTGCTATCAAAGGACCAGAAAAGGAAAGAAGAATGGTCAGTAGCAGGTGTTCCAGCTGTTTGACAAATAAAAGACAACGAGGGAGTGGAGAACTACTAGAATATCCTTGCTAGAAGTATCAGTAGATTCCAGTGTTAACATTAGGGTTGGATTGTGAGTGAACTTGTTACCCAAATTTCTGGGGTCCAGGGAGGACACCTACAAATTAATAAAACTTAGGGGAATTTAATATTAGCTCACAGGAGAGTTATAGTATGCCCAGGGTAATAGCAGCCTTAGGATAGTATCCCAATTGTATACCAAGTCCAAATCACATAGAACTCCAGAGGCAAATTCTGATAGGTTTTGTAATTTTATTAGAGGAAATAATCAATACACACAAGCATACATACACCCACACATACAGACAAGACTAGTGAAACAATGGTGGGAGAAGTGGAATAGATTTAAGGCCTTGCTAATGGTGATGCATTACCAACAAGGATCTTTATTCCAATTGATGGGAGTGTGGAACAGAGAAGACTCAGTAGTCGTTGCGGCAAGGGGAGTTAGCTACCATATTGAGGAGCCTAGTCTAGCCAAATTGACAATACCTGCCTGCTTGCAAACTAGACCTAGACCAAAGAAGGGCTGTTTTACTAGCTTTTTTATAGTACAGTGGAACCTTGCCATACGCGGGGGATCCGTTCCGGATCCCGCTGCGTATGGCGATTTCCGCCTATGTTCGACCCCTATTGTAAACAATGGGGCTCGTGCACGGCGGTGCGGAGGTGCGTGGGGTGCAATGGGCGCGCACGCCCATTCAACTGAATGGGACGTGCTGCCCCTTCCGCTCCACACGCGCCCAGCGGCTTGAGCGCGTACGCTCAAAGCCGCGCAAAAAAAGGCCGCGAATGCAGAGGCCCCACTGTATATACCTGGAATTGTGTCTTGGGGGCAGAAACCAAAGCTTGAAAGGATTAGCTCTGCTAAATGGTTTCCCGGGGTGGTGCTGGTTTAGACTAGAAGCAGATAGTTGGGTGATTGTTGTGAATGTACTAGACAGGGATTTGTCAATGCTTCCCTATTCTAGGTAATCACAAACAATCACCTACTTTGACTATGATCCTCTCACAGCAGGCAAAAGGGATTATGCTGGATCCTTAGGGAATCCCATCATGGTGGGTGCCTTCTACACCCTGGTTAGCCCTAAGTAATTTTTCCAAGTGTAAGCAGGTCAGGTGTCCACAGTGGAGTCATGCCTAAGTCATCTTCCCTTTTAATATTAATTTGATATAAAAATATGACGGGCATCAATCGGAGGCCTAGTCCCAGGGTAACAAAATGTTTTCATTTAAATTAAATTCATAAATTGTCTTCATTCTGACTTTAAATGAGGCAATTCCTATTCCTAATTGTATAAGAACTTGTTCATATTGACATAACAAACCCCTGTTGCTTTTTTCTATTGCAGACACTGGAGAGGCGCATCGTGCAACACCTCCAGTTTACAACCTGGCCAGACCATGGCACTCCCATGGCATCAGAACATCTATTGAAATTTGTTCGTTACATGAGAAAAGTTCACCAGTCAGGGCCTATCATTGCACACTGCAGTGCTGGGATTGGAAGGAGTGGGGTTCTACTTTGTGTGGATATTTTATTGAGCTACATAGAAAAAGATATGTCTGTATGTTCATCCAAACTCATTTTAAAGAGTGAATAATTCCTTCTTTCTTTTGCTACAGAAAAAGGAAGATTATTTTAATATAAAGTCATTTTCCAAAAATAAGCCTAGAACTTCTTGACATCAGAATTAAACTATAAAAAAAATATCGATAATAAATTTCTGTCTTAGTTATTATTTAGTTAAATTGAGAAAGCCAATGTTATTAAATTGTGGAGTAAACTAATTTAGTTTCTGACCCTTGGGACGTTATCTATAATCTCCCCTCCTAATGATGACCTCCATCCCATCATTAGCTGCATGGTCTTTTACGACATTCTGTATAATCACGTAAAAGCACCACACAGACAGACACGTCCAAACAACTGCCTATGGAAATCTAATAGCCTGAGCTAAGTTGTTGATAACTGATATAGGCAGCATATAGGAGCAGTGTGATTTCAATGGAGTGGGGGAAAACAGGCTTCATGAGCTGATGGAAGATACAGTGTACTGTAGAAGTATGAATTGGGATGCTCTTAACTCACAGGATGGCATCTAGTTATCTATGCCATCTATCTGCAACATGGGTGTAATGACACTGATTTGCACTAAAACAAAATTGAGTAACATGGCTTTAAGATTTGGGGTGGGGGGTGCACTGCCCATCACCCTTCACCATTGCCTATGCTGGTTAGGGCTGCTAGAAATTGCAATCTGGAACATGTGGAGAGCCGCAGGTTTCCCACCCAGCCTTTAGTGAGTTGGAAGAATTTATCCTTCTAAACGATTATATAAACTAAATATTGTATCTAATTCAGGTGTGGGTAAAGTGTGGCTTGTGGACTGCATGCCCCCATCAAGCTCTCCAGGCCAGAGTCCCACCTTCACCCCTCCATTATTATTTTTTTGAGGGCTATTTTCAAGCAGGTTTTTTTAGCCCCAAACAGGACAAAAGTGTCTAAAAATACAGAGTTTTTATTTCCCTAACCTTACAAAGACTCGCACCTCCTTTAAAACACACCAAAAAGAAAAAAGAAAAAATGTCAAATGTTGGCCAGAATGGTGGCCAGAAGTGATATCACATCACTTAAGGCATGCTGAAATTTGCTGGTGCAGCCTACAGAATAGGCGCAGGGAGGAAAAAACACCCCATGGGCTGATCTAATGACATATCAATCAATCAATCAGTCAATCAATGTTTATTGATTAGCCCTTAGGCCATATCAAAATAACACAAAAACAGATAAAACATGCTATAAAAATTCTATAGAAGTTCTATAGAAATTAGAAAAAGCTAAAAAAAATACATAATGACATATTCTATATAGATTCTAGATATAAATAACCTTTCTTTCTTTCTTGCAGTTTGACATCAAGCAGATTGTAACACATCTGAGACATCAGCGATTTGGCATGATCCAAACCAAGGTAAGGACACTGAGTCTCTTTCCACAAAACGTATAGAATTAAGACACACCAAACTGAAAGTCTGGGAATTTAGGCTAGATATATAATCTTTTTATGTAAAAGGACCTTAGCCATTAATTTAACTATGGCTATAAACAAAGCTTTTGTGTTTGCTGAGAGGCACCAGGAACCTGGAACCCTTTTCTATAGAACACTTAGAGCCGAAACAGAGCGCTTCGAAGCTCCAGCCTCCCAGCAACTTGGGGGCACGGTGTATGCATGACACATGTCCTGATGCCACTCTGAAGCTGGCGTCATGCCACCCCACTGCCCGCATGGGGATCAGCTTTTCAGTGCCCTGGCGGTGCAGCATTTACATGCTGCATGCTGCAGGAGCAGCGAAAAGCTGTGGCGACTGCAGAAAAAAATGGCTTCTTTCAGGTGAAAAAAGGCACTGCATTTTACTGTCAGTGTGCAGTTGCCGCAATGCCCACCCAGCTTTTTCAGGAGCAGCATGATGCTGCCCCTTCAAGACGGTCTGCTTCATCCCTTATTTTCACTCTCAGCCCTGTAAAAAGTTCACCAGAAAAGGGATGGCATCCTCCAAGGAACATGCCCTGTAGGTCTCAAAAGTATTATTTCCAAATAAAACTTTATCACGTTATTTTCGCATTTGGAAGATTAAGTGCTGCTTATAACTAAGGAGATATTATATACACCCATCTCCAGAATTTATTATAGAACATCCTCTCAATGTATGAGATTTTTCTTTTCATTTCAGCTAAATTTATAAAGTTGCTATCTTTAAAGCCTCACCAAATGTTTTGAAATCTGTATGGTTAGTATCTTCTACAACTAGTTTTGCCATAACTCCGGACCTCCAAAACGGGAAAAATGTAGGACAAAAAAAAGTGTCCTACATTTGAAAATTTTGTCCTACATTTTCCCGCGGAGGGGAGCTGAGGCCAAGCGGCGAGGGAAAGCCTCCACTTAAGGAGGCTTTCCCTCCCCGCCTGGGCCCCGGGCCTCGTCGCGATCGGAGGCCACGGAGGAAGGGCCAGGCCGCGGGCGATCACCGAGGCCTCCTTTCCTTCCCCGGCTTCCGCAGAGGCCGAGGAGGAAGGCGCGAGGCTGCCGGTGATCGCCGGGGCCTCGCCTCCTTCCTGGCCTCCACGGAGGCCAGGAAGGAGGGAGGAGGCTGCAGGGAGGCGGGGAGGTTGGCGTGGCTGCGTGCAGGAGGCGCCACCTCCCTGCAGCCTCCTCTGCCCCAGGCCTCTCTGCCCTCCTCTTCCTCCGCGCAGCCATGCGCGGTGGAGGAGGAGGAGGGCAGCGAGGCCCCCCGGGTTGCTCTGCAACCCCGCTGCAACCGGGCTTTACCTGGTTTTTGAATGGCACCCGTGCTGGGAGCAGGCAGGTGCCGCCAAAACCGGGAAAAACCCGGTTGCAGCTGGGTTATGGCAACCCTATCTACAACATGGGTGGGCAAAATATGGCATGTGGCCTTCATTAACCTCAAAGGTCAAACAAAATGCCCTAATTTTTTGCTGCCAAATGCTCTCTAGTGGATGTGGAGGCATTTTCCCCATGTTTGGGGCTCTTTGAATTATTTTAGGCACAGCAAAGATCTTTTTTTATAACCAAAAGTGACTCTTAGTTAATTCCTGATTTGAAAGTGGGTCTTTCCTGGGCCTAAAATGGTCTAGAGAGACCTAAAATCATGACTAAAATGCCCCCAATATCCCCAGAGTGTGCTTAGAGGCATTTGGGGCCAAAAAATGTTTTTTTTGTTTGTTTTTTGTGTAGTAGGGATATGTTGGGAGGGAGCCCAAAAGTCATCCACACTTGTCCATTGTCAGCCCAAAAGGTGGGGGGACTTGGAGTCCCCCGCAATAGTGTAATCTTCTCCTTGGTATTTTGAGAAATTATTAGCTCAAAAGGGGGCCTGTGGGAGGTGGATAACTTACGGGGATCTTTACATCAATGTATAAAAGTACTAACTACAAAGACTTCAATAAATATTTAGAAATGTGCAAAGGCACATGCAGATGCACAAATCCAATGCAACTTTAAGAATCATACAAGGCTAACAGAAAGAAAGGTGTGAAAGTTTGAATAGTGAAGTCCCGTCGTTAAGCAGTTAAAGACCATACTGGGAATTTGATGAGAATAAAATTGCCTTGCCTGAAGAGAGGGTTCCATAGAAGATGGAGAGTGGCTCCTACAGAGTCTGAGAGCTATACAGAAAATGGAGCTCCAGTCTGCAAAACAAATCCTTGGTCTATAGCAGGAAATTGGCAAAATGTGGAGTGGATATTTATATCCTGTTTTGCATCCTCAATTGATACTTCACATTCCTACATTGTGTAATAAAGACTTGATGGTTTTCCCATGGAATTGACAAAAGGACTCCAGAATAGCTTATAGTTTTAACTCCAGAGTGTGAAAACGCTAATAGGATTTGAAACAACCCCTGGTTAGTTGAATAGGAAGGCTGAATAGGGACACTGCCTGAGGGGAGGTGGCAGTATGGTCTTTAACTGCTTAGCGATGGGACTCACTCAACCTACATTGCAAGAGGATATGCAGAAAGCCATGGAGAGGCTGAAGTGATGAGCAAACCCATTCTTTCTTTTCTTTTTTTTATAATTAAGTATTTTCATTTGTTTTATAACAATAGAAAACAAACAATTAATACATAAATACCAAATATCCTTGGAGGTCTCTATGTACAGAGTTGAAAAGCATAAGAAAACTTTTCCGATAACTAAGTGTCCCAAACTTTTTTCCACCCTTCCCTTTCAGTTCTACCCCTTGTCTAATAATAATAATAATAATAATAATAATAATAATAATAATAATAATATAGCCCGCCTCTCCCTTCGGATCAAGGTGGGTTCCAAAAAAAATAAATATAATACAATAAATCATAAAAATCCACAATTCCAACCCATTATCAACATAAAATAATACTCGGATTATAAATGATAAAAGATATTCAAATTACAATTACAAGTTAAAAAAGTTAAAAGGATAGGCTACGGATAGAGGGGCAGTCTATTTTTAGAGGTCAGTCAGGAAAGCCTGCCGGAAGAGATTCATCTTAAGTGCCTTCTTAAAGGCGTCAAGGGTGCTAATCTGGCAGATCTCCTCCAGCAGGTCATTCCACAGTTTTGGAGCAGCTGATGAAAATGTCCTCTGGGAAATCGTAGTCAACCTGGTCTTCTTTGGCTGCAATTGGTTCTTCCCAGAGGACCTGAGAGTGCAGGGTGGATTGTACGGAAAGACACGCTCCCGCAAGTAAGCTGGACCTAAGTCATGTAGGGCTCTAAAGGTAATAACCAACACCTTGTACCATGCCCAGTAGCTAATTGGCAACCAGTGGAGAGCTTTTAAGATAGGGAACAGATGGGCTTAGATGTCTCTACACTAATGCACAGAGCATGGGAAATAAGCAAGATGAACTTCAACTACTAGCACAACAAAGCATCACTGAAACCTGGTGGGATGAGTGTCATGATTGGAATGTAGAAATAGAGGGGTATAACCTTTTTAAGAGAAATAGGCCAAACTGGAAAGGAGGAGGAATAGCCCTATATATATCAGGGACATTTACACCAGTGAAGAGATCCAGGACATCAATCCTAGAAGCCAGGTGCAGAGCATCTGGATAAAAATTAAAGGGCAGGGAAACAACAAGGATGTTATTGTGGGAGTCTACTACAGACCCCCAAGTCAGACTGAGGAATTGGATGATGTCTTTCAAGAACAGATGACCACACATTCAGAAAGGAGATGTAGTAGTGATGGGCGACTTCAACTATCCTGATATTTGTGGGAAGGCAAACTGAGCCAAATCCTCAAGTTCTAGCAAATTCCTCACTTGCCTTGGAGATAACTTCATTGTCCAAAAGGTGGAAGAGGCAACAAGGGGATCAGCTATTTTGGATCTGATCCTAACCAACAGGGATGACCTAGTTAATGGAGTGCAAGTGGTGGGATCCTTAGGTAGAAGTGACCATGTTCTCCTACAGTTTGTTATACAATGGAAAGGAGAAGCCAGGCATAGTCAGACACACATTCTAGACTTTAGGAAAGCCGATTTTAGTAAACTTAAAGAAATACTGAGTGTGATCCCATGGTCAACAATACTAAAAGAGAAGGGAGTTCAAGATGGATGGGAATTTCTAAAAAGGGAGATACTGAAGGCACAATTTCAAACAGTTCCAGTGAGGAAGAAAAATGGGAGATGTCTCAAGAACCCAGGATGGATGACTAAAGAACTTTCAACTGAGCTAAGTTTTAAATGGGACATGTATAAGAAATAGAAAAATGGGGAAATCACCAAAGAGGAATTCAAACAAATAGTGAGCCTGTGTAGAGATGAAGTCAGAAAAGCTAAAGCGCAGAATGAACTCAAGCTTGCTAGAGAGGTTAAGAACAACAAAAAGGGCTTTTTTAGATATGTCCGCAGCAAAAGGAAGAAGAAGAAAATGCTAGGGCCACTGCGTGGAGAAGATGGCAAAATGCTAACAGAAGACAGAGAAAAGGCAGAATTACTCAACACTTTCTTTGCCTCAGTCTTCTCACAGAAGGCAAAGGGAGCTCAACCTGAGGATAATGGAGCTGAGGACAGAATAGGGGAATTTCAGTACAGAATAAGTAAAAAGAAAGTAGAGGAATACCTTGTTAATCTAAATGAATTTAAGTCTCCAGAACCAGATGAACTACATCCAAGGGTATTAAAAGAACTGGCAAATGTAATATCGGAGCCATTAGCAATAATCTTTGAGAACTCCTGGAGAACAAGAGAGATCCCAGCAAACTGGAGGAGGGCAAACACTGTCCCCATCTTCAAAAAGGGGGAAAAAGAGGATCCCAACAATTATCGTCCAGTTAGCCTGACATCAATACCAGGAAAGATTCTGGAGCAGATCATTAAACAAAGAGTCTGTGAACATCTAGAAAGCAATGCCATAATCACAAAAAGTCAACACGGGTTTCAGAGAAAGAAGTCATGCCAGAAAAACCTTATTTCTTTCTTTGATAAAATTACCAGCTTGTTAGATGAAGGGAATGCTGTGGATATAGTGTATCTTGATTTCAGTAAGGCCTTTGACAAAGTTCCCCATGATATTCTTGCAAACAAGCTTGTAAAATGTGGACTAGACAAGGCAACTGTTACGTGGATTTGTAACTGGTTGACCGACCGAATGCAAAGGGTGCTCAACAATGGCTCCTTTTCATCCTAGAGAGAAGTGACCAGTGGGGTCCCACAAGGCTCTGTCCTCTGGCCAGTTCTATTCAACATCTTTATCAATGACTTGGAGGACAAAATTGGGGGAATACTTATCAAATTTGCAGATGACACCAAATTAGTAGGAGTAGCTAATACTCCAGAGGACAGGATCAAGATTCAAAATGACCTGAACAGACTAGAAAACTGGGCCAAAGCTAACAAAATGAAATTCAACATGGAGAAATGTAAGGTACTGCACTTAGGGAGGAAAAATGAAAAGCACAGATGTAGGATGGGGAACACCTGGCTGAATGAAACTACGTGTGAAAGGGATCTAGGAGTCGAAGTAGACCACAAGTTGAACATGAGTCAACAGTGTGATGTGGCAGCTAACAAGGCCAATGCGATTTTAGGCTGCATCAATAGAGGTATAGTGTCTAGATCCAGGGAAGTAATAGTGCCACTGTATTCTGCTCTGGTCAGGCCCCACCTGGAATACTGTGTCCAGTTCTGGGCACCACATTTCAAAAAGGACATTGAGAAACTGGAGTGTGTCCAAAGGAGAGTGACTAAAATGGTGAAAGGTCTGGAAACCATGCCCTATGAGGAACGACTTAGGGAGCTGGGGATGTTTAACCTGGAGAAGAGAAGGTTAAGAGGTGATAAGATAGCTCTGTTTAAATATTTGAAGGGATGTCATATTGAGGAGGGAGCAAGCTTATTTTCTGCTGCTTCAGAGACTAGGACCCGGAGCAATGGATGCAAACTGCAGGAAAAAATATTCCACCTCAACATTAGGAGTAACTTCATGACAGTAAGGGCTGTTCGACAGTGGAACAAATTCCCTCGAAGTGTAGTGGAGTCTCCTTCCTTAGAGGTCTTCAAACAGAGGCTGGATGGCCATCTGTCGGTGATGCTTTGATTGTCATTTCCTGCATGGCAGGGGGTTGGACTGGATGGCCCTTGTGGTCTGTTCCAACTCTATGATTCTATGATTCTGTGATTCTATGGTGTTATATGGTCTGACCTGGATTTACCAGTGATAAACCTGGCTGCCATGTTTTGTACTTGTTGAAGCTTCCGAATTTGGCACAAGGGTAGTCAGTCCCATGCAGAGTTCATTGCAGAAATCGAGATGAGAGATTACCAGTGCGTGTACCACTGTTTCTAGGTTGCCTGGCTCCAGGTAGGCTCGCAGCTGGCATATCAGAGAAGCTGATAACAGGCACTCCTGGCCGTCACATAGATCTGAGATGATAACTGAAGGGACTTTAGGGGAAGCGTGACCCCATCCAGGACTGGTTGACATATCTCCAAGTCCGGATTCAGGTTCCCTATGGCGAGTACTGTACCTCCATCTCACTAAGATTCAGCTTGAGTTTGTTTTTCCTCATCCAGTCCATTACCGACTTAAGACATTCGTTCAGAGAAGAGATACCTTCCTTAATCACTGAAGCAGTCCGAAACATACAGAAACATATTTGGGTATCATCAGCATACTGATAACACCCCGCCCCATGTCTCCGGATGATCTCACCTAGCGGCTTCATGTAAATGTTAAATAGCATTGGGGACAGAATAGCACCTTGAGTGACACCCGATTTAAGCTCCCTCTTGGCTGAACAACTGTCCCCAAGCATCACCATCTGGAATCTGACTGGAACCACTGCAGTGTTGTGCCCCCAATTCCCAACTCTCTCAGGCATTCCAGAAGGATACCATGGTCGATGGTATCAAAGGCCGCTAAGAGGTCCAAAAGCACCAACAGGGTCACACTTCCCCTGTCGATGCCGAGACGGAGATAATCAACTAAGGTGACCATGGTAGTATCAACTCCGTATCCTGTCCTGAAGCCAGTTTGAAATGGATCTAGATAATCAGCTTCCTCTAAGACTGCTTGGAGCTGAATGGTAACCGCTCCTTTGATCATTTTATTCAAGAAATTAGCCTATAATTGTTTCTGTACAGGGGATCAAGCAAAGGCTTTTTAAAATAGTGGTTTAACCACTGCTGTTTTCAGATGTGGTGGAAAGTAGCCTTCCTTGAGGGAAGTATTAATCATGGATTTCATCATGGTAGCTTCACCTCCCTGGACAGCAAGCCAGGAAGGGCAGTGATCGAGAGAACAGGTCGTCTTTTTCACCTTTCCAAGGAGCTTGTCCACGTCATTGGTACTCACTGACTCAAATTGATCCAGTACAATATTGTAAGTGGAGTTGCTGGACACCTCTCCTGCCGTCTCTGCCTCAAATCCAGCATCCAAGTCAGTTCTTATCTGAGAGATTTTATCTGCAAAATAACCATTAAAGGCCTCACAGCAGGTTGTAGTTGGTTCTAGTAAAGGATTCAGGGTGAGGGGCAGTTGCGTTAAATCTCTCACCACCCTGAACAGCTCTGTTGGGTGATATGCCTGTACTGCAGCCATTCACTCAAAACCACAAGGTTGCGAGTTCAAGACCAGCAAAAGGGCCCAAGCTCGACTCAGGCTTGCATCCTTCCGAGGTCGCTAAAATGAGTACCCAGACTGTTGGGGGCAAATTAGCTTACTTGCTAATTAGCTTACTTGCTAATTAGCTTACTTGCTGTTCACCACTATGATCTTTGGAATAGCGGTATACAAATAAAAAACAAAAAAAATATTTTGCAGACGCAATAGATGCAGAGAAGAAAGACTTCTTCGCTGCATCTATTGCTACTCAGTAGGAATTAAGAAAATCCCTATGACGTATCTTGACAGATATGAACCAAGTTTTCTGCCAGCAGTGCTCTAGTCATTGTCTTCTTCATAAAGCTTCATACTTTCTCACCCACCAGCAGATTGTGTATTATGTGGGTTTTATTTTTAACTGACCTGGCATTACATAGGAGTAGGAGCAGGTTCTGTGGTAAGTTTGGCACAATCTCCAGCTCTTTTGGGATAACAGAGTGAAAGGATGGCGAGATAGATTTCAAGCATTGATCTCGCCTTCCTCTGTAACAGTGTCTCCCCTGGTAATGCCGTACCTTCCCTTGCCCTGCACTACACTTATATTTACGCATAATATTTCATAAAAGGTCAGGACGAGGGTAGTTCCCTTGCAACATCACATTCCTTACAAAGGATAACACCTGTGATACCTTCAACCAGTTATGGTTGATGTGTCTCAGGCTATCCGTCAGAGACTCTATGCTTTTTATTTTCCCTGGTGTAAATAAATAATCAAGTCTGTTAATGCCACACCCTTCCAATCTTTAAACTGAGCTAGTTTGTCTGTGTCATAAAAGTTTAGATGTAATAGAAATGGATAAATGGGGGAGGGGCTAGTATGTGAATCCATTGTTTCCAAATAAAAAAGGAATGATAAAGAAATGCATTTTGGATCTCTCTCTCTCTCTCTCTCTCTCTATATATATATATATATATATATATATATATATTATTTTAACACTTAAAAATAACTCACATTCAATAATACAATACAATTACTATACATACATCCTACCTAAACATAAATTCCTATTCTAAACATTAAAAATTACACCTTTAAAACAAAACTTCCTTACTTTTCAAGTTTACCTGATTAAATATCATATAGGTTTTTCTCCTTGTAAATTATAACATTTAAAGAGATTAATTTCCACATAATTTTTACCCCACCATTACAAATGTAAATTGGTGTTTTTCAAACCTATACTTCTACACAGTTTTAAGATTTTGTTAATCCAGGCCATATTCCCAGTTTTGTCTCCACATGTTTTCTAAGTAGCAAATCAAAGGCTTCCAGTCCTTTTTGAATATTTCTATAGTTTTCTTTTGCAGAATTTGTGTTAGTTTATCTATTTCCATGAGGTTAATCAATTTAAATATCCAATCTTTAACATCTAGCATTGTTTTTTTCTTCCCATTTTGATGCATACAATAATCTAGCGGCTGTTGACATATGAAACATTAATCTTCCATATTTTCTTTCGATTTCCTCTTCTTCATTTACACATAACAAATATCTTTTAGGGTCTTTACTTAGTTTTATATCCAATATTTCTTCTATTGTTTCATGAATTCTACTCCAATAATTTTTTGCAATTTTACATTCCCACCATAAGTGGTAGAATGTGCCCATTTCTTTTTCACATTTCCAACATAAGTTACTCAAAATTTTATTAATCTTTGCCAATTTATATGGTGTTAAATACCATCTGTACTACATTTTGTAAAATTTTTCTCTCATATTGTAACTTAAAGTATATTTTATTCTTTTTGTCCATGTTTTCCCCCAATGTTCCAAATTTATATTCTTACCACTATTTGGGACCCATTTTACCATTTGGGGTTTTACTAAACCTTCTTCCATATCTAATTTCAGTAATGCTTTATAATATTTATTTATTTTATGATTGTCTTCTGATTTAACAATATTTTCCAAATTTGAATCTACTTCTCCAAAACCAGTACACTTTTTATCCATGATAAATCTGTCTCTAATTTGTTGATATGTGAACCAAGTGACATTATATCCCATTGCCAATAGTTGTTCTTGTGTTTTCAGTTTAATTTCACCCTTATTGTTCTTCGTCATATCTTCATATAGTTTAGTTCTATTAAATAAATCTTCATTTGAGGAGGCCCATTTTGGAATATTTTGACACCAACTTGGTTTTACCTTTAACCAGGCTCTTAACAAGGCATGTCGAATAAAATGATTATTAAAATCTTTGTTTACTTTAAGTTCGTTGTAAAATAAATAACTGTGCCACCAATATCTTATTCAAAAACTTTCCAATTGTAACATTCTTTCTTTTTTTAGTTTGATCCATTTCGTAACCCAATCCATACAACTTGCATAATAATATAATTTTAAATTTGGTAATGCCAGTCCTCCTCTATTGTTTGGATCATGCATATAAATTTAATGTAAATTTAATTCTGGGTTTCTTCCCTGACCGTAAGAATTTTGATATAGCTTTGTGCCATGTTCTATATGGTGTATCATTTATTATTATTGGTATATTTTGAAATAAAAACAACATTTTGGGCAATACGTTCATTTTTATAGTTGATATTCTTTCCATCCATGACAAACCAATTTTATCCCACCTTTCCAGATCTTTCTTAATTTTCTGCCATTTGTTGATATAATTATTCTTTAAAAGGTCTGAATTCTTTGTTGTAATGTTAATTCCTAGATATCTTATTTTCTTACTAATTTGGAATTTTGTTTGATTTTTTTAACTTTTGTTTATCTTCTTCATACATGTTCATTAGCAGCATTTTAGATTTTTCTTCATTTATTTGGAGTCCCGATACTTCACTATATTCTTTTATCAATCTTAAAAATTCATTCATGCTTTCTGTTGGATTTGCTAAGGAAATCATTAAGTCGTCCGCAAAAGCCCGTAATTTGTATTCCATATTTTTAACCTTGATCCCTTCAATTCTTTTGTTCGCTCTTATAGCATTACAGTGGACCCTTGTTAAATGCTGGGATTTAGTTCCAAGATTCCCCATTTATAACAAAATCTGTGGCTGCTCAAGTCCCGTTAAATATAATGACATAGCAAAATGGTGTCCCTTATAAAAAATGGAAAATTAAGGTTTGATATTTGAAATGTATACTTTTAAAAAATATTTTCAAACCTTGGATGCTTGAATCCATGTATAAAAAATCAGTGTATAAGAAGGGCCAATTGTATTTAGGATTTCTAATGTTATTGTAAATAACAGTGGTGATAGTGGACACCACTGTCTCACGCCTTTTTGAACTGTGTAATTTTCAGTTGTTTCACTGTTTACTATCAAAGTTGCTTCTTGGTGGTATTCAATTATATCTAATAGATTTCTGATATTATCTTTAATTAATCTATTTGGCAAAAATCCTGATTGATCTTCATGAATCTAGTTTATTAATTTTTAAAAAGTCTTTCTGCTATAATTCCTGTAAAATTTTTATTGTCACAATTTAGTAAAGAAATTGGTCTATAGTTTTTTGGATCTAGGTAGTCACGGTTTTCTTTTGGTATTAATACAACGTTCACTTGTGCCCAAGCTTTTGGTATTTTTCCTTTCAAAATTCTATTCATTGTTCTTTGGAGGGGTATTGTTAATTTATCCTTAAAGATTTTATAGAAGTCAACTCCTAAACTGTCAGGCCCAAGGGTTTTCCCTAATTTCATTTTATTTATTACATCTGCAATTTCTTGTGTTGTTATTTCTTTATTCAACTCTTTTTTTGTTCTTCTGATTTTTTAAAATTTTCTGTTATTCTAAATATTTTTTACTGTTATTCGATTTTATCCTCATCAACTTTCTCTTTTTTGAATAAATTCAAATAGTACTTAAAATATTTCTTTTATGGATTTTTGATCAGTGTATACTATATTACCTTCTTTCAATTTTGTCACAATTTTCTTTTCTTTTCTTTTTTGAGTTTGTATGCTTGTAGCTTTCCAGGTCTATTTTCAAATTCGATTTTTTTGTCTTGTATAGTTAATTTTCTTTTCTATTTCTTCAATTGTGATCATTGCAATTTGTTTCTGTAGTAGTTCTATTTCTTTTCTGATGTCCTTATTATTCCCCATTGTCTTCATCTGCTTTTCTTTATTCAATATTTCTTTTTCTAAATTTGTGATTTGTTCTCTTTTCTTCTTTTTAATCTCTATTTTTCTTTATAAAAAATCCTCTAATAAAAACCTTTGAAATATTCCACACCACATCATCTGTAATTTCTTTGTCTAAGTTTTCCACAATTTCTAGTTGTTCTTGGGTTTCTTTTACAATAGCTTACCTTTGTAGAAGCGTATTATTTAATTGCCATCTATAAGATTTTTCTCCATTTATTATTACCATTGATATTGGGTTATGGTCTGACCAGATTCTTGGATGAATATCTGTTTTCTTGATCATTTTACATAGTTGAGATGAAACAAAAAACATATCAATGCTACACCATGAGTTATGTACATTATAAAAAAGGTGTATTCTTTACTAATGTCATATTTAATCCTCCATATATCCTTTATTCCAATTGTTTCTATCATTTCAAAAAAATTTTTTTTGGCAGTTTTCCTTGATTTTGTTTCACTTTTTCTAATTTAGGATTGACAACTCCATTCCAATCACCCATTGCAATAATTTTATTATAGTTTAAGTTTAAATTTTCTACTTTCTTTAATAGTTTTTGATAAAAGTCATTTTTGTTCTCCAACGGTGCATATACCCCAATTATAAGAGTTTTCCCTAATTCTCCATTTAATTCTATTATTTCAAATCGTCCACTTATTAGTTCTTGCACCTCAAATCTTGAATTTACATTAATTACTACTCCTTTTTTCTTATTTTTTGCAGCCAAAATAAATTCTTTCCCCAATTTTTGATTTCTCAAATATTTCTTATCTTTTTCTTTAGTATGCGTTTTCTGAAGACAGATAATATCTGCTTTTTGCTTTTGTAAGTGGTGAAAGATTTTTGTTTCTTTTTTGGAGGGGTGTTTAGTCCTTTTACGTTCCAAGATAGTAGTTTCATTCGATTCTTCATCTTTCTAGTCTAGAGTTGATATCACTATTTTGTGTCTTTTCTTGTCTATGTACTGTATTTTTCTTGTTCCTTTATTTGTTTATTTTTCTTTATAGCACTCTAATTCCCATTCTAATTCTGGTTCCAATCCTAAATCTTCTTCTTCCTCGCCTTCTTCTCTTCCCTTTCCTTCTTCAAGATCTTGATATATTTGTTCTCTTAATAGTCCTTCCTCTTCCAGGTAATCAATTAGTCTTTCTTCTTTGATTTTGATCTCTCTTAATGTGCTCCATGGCTTAATGGAGAAGAGTAATTTCAACTCAGCCATACTATGGGAGTTTACCTCCATAGATACCCAGCTGGTGGAATCTGCTTCCATAATAAGATTGGAGAGCTGATTTAATTGAAATGCATGATAATATAATTTCAGGTCTGGGATCGCTAAACCACCATTTTGAGGAATCTAAGTCTCTTTTTATTAAATATAAATTCTGTGATCATTTTTTGCAAGTGTTGTAATTTGGAGGGAGCTGGTGAAAAGGGGATGGATTGGAATAAGAAAAAGAGGCATGGGGTGAGGAACATCTTAACAATGGTGATTCTCCGCAATATAGAAAGATTTAGAAGTTTCCATTTCCATTTTGAAGTTTTATTTTCATCCCTATAATGATGAGATTATAGTTTCTAGAGATCAGATGGGATACATCTTTTGTTATGAGGATGCCCAGGTGTGAAAACCCTGAGGGACATAGTTGTATGTCAGTAGTTTTCACTGTGACAGTTTGGACTGCAGACAGGGCATTCATATATGGATTTTTGGTAATTAATCTTAAGGCCCAAATGCTTCCCAAAGATGTCTAATGTGTTTTTTAATTTGGGGAAGGTGGTTTTAGGTTGTTGCCCCACCAGTAAGATGTCATCTACATACAACATAATTTTGTGGTGGGACTTATTGACTTGCAAACCCTTTATGTTTGGGTTTGATCCAAGGAGTTCAGCTAGAGGTTCAATATAGAGTGCCTCTGTACAAACTGAACTTCTCAGATTCCATCCTATTTACTAACACTGTTGTTTCTGAGTTTCTGTATAAGTGCACCAAAATAGATGTGTAGCTGTTACCAAATTCAATTTCTTTTAACACTCCAAACAAGAAATACCTTAAGACATCTAATGAAAGGAGAGCTAAGGGTGTTTTTGTTTGTGAGGAGTGGTGTATTAGATGGAGGACTCTGCATACTGAATCTGTCATTTTCCTGCCTGGCAAAAAACTCATCTGATCCAGATTAATATAATCCAGAATGTATTTAATTAACCTGGTTGCCATAATGGATGTGAATAATTTAGCATCCTGGTTCAGTAGTGCTATCAGCCTGAATGCTGTGACCAAGGGCTTCTTATTTTGCATCTTGGGGATGGGAATAATTCATGATCTGTGCCAGTTGTTGGGGTGTGTGTGTGACCACCATCCATGACTTCATTAAAAAGGGTATATAAAGTAGGAGCGAGGTCATCTATTAGAAGTTTGTAAAGTTCAACAGAAAAGCCATCTGTACCTGGAGATTTAAATGATTTCAGTTTCTTTATGGCTTTTTATTATCAATTCCAGTGGAGCCCTGGTGGCGCAGTGGTTAAATGCCTGAACTGCAGCCATTCACTCAAAACCACAAGGTTGCGAGTTCAAGACCAGCAAAAGGGCCCAAGCTCGACTCAGGCTTGCATCCTTCCGAGGTCGCTAAAATGAGTACCCAGACTGTTGGGGGCAAATTAGCTTACTTGCTGTTCACCGCTATGATCTTTGGAATAGCGGTATATAAATAAAACAAATTATTATTATTATTATTATTATTATTATTATTATTATTATTGGTTTGCTTAGGAGGGAGTGATGAGATTCAGGGAATTTTTTCAATTTCAGCTTTTGTATAAAATCTTTTGTTGTTGGATCATCTGAGATTTCTGATGTGTACAGAGTTTTATAAAATTTATGAAATTCTTTGAGAATGTCTTTGAAAGAGCTGATTAGTTTGCTATTGCTGGAGGACAATGACACAATTAGTTTTTTGTTAGCTTTCCTTTTGACAGCTCTGGCTAGTAAATGGGAGATTTTATTATTGAATTCATAATAATATGCCCTGGTGTATTGCACTGAGACTTGTATTTTTCTATTCTCTAGTTCTTTTAGTTCTGCCTTCTTTTTTAATAGGTTGGTGTTTGCTGTAGTTGTTGGTTCTCTGACATAAGTATCTTTCTGGTCAGATCTCTTGATTTCTTTTTCCTGGCTCCTTCCTAAATAAACAGCCCCTGGAGTACTGTTTTTAAGGTATCCCCAGGAGGGCTTCCGAGGTGTCAGCAGTTTTGTTTTCCTTGTAGAAGATTTTAATTGTATATTTAATGCGAGATTGAAATTGAGAATCTAATAGGAGGAAAGGGTTAAATCTCCAGATTTGAATTTTTGGGGTGTTGGGGCCAGGTCTCCAGTTCATGATTAAGAATGCATGATCGGAGTGTGTGATGGGATTGGACATCAGTGATCTCTGGGAGAAGTGATTTGGAAATGAAAAAATAGTCAGTTCTAGACACAGATAAGACATATGTGTTGGAGAAAAAGGTGTATGATCTGTTTTGTGGGTGTGTGACTCTCCAGGGATCAAGAATAGAACCCTTGGCAATGATATTTGACAGTGAGATTCTCTCTAGATTATAATCCAGAACTTCATTCATAGATCACCAACTGCATTATCTAAAAGAGTTTTCACAAACTTTTATAAGAATGTTTTCCAGTCTTTTTTTGGGGGGGGGGGGGGAATAGAGAGTGCTGAGGGTGAGCTTCCTACCTGTAATAGTGCCTTGCAAAATTACATATCAACCTTCTGAGTCTCATTATTTGTTCTTCTAAGAAGGAACATTTTTTGACTATTAAAAGTACTACTCCTCTGGCTTTCATAAAATTTCCAGCAGTGTATTGGTTTTGGAAGTTTGAGTTAGAAAAAATATGCCCCGTCCCTTTTCTATGGGTTTCTTGTAGAAATGTGATATTTTGATCTAGGTACACGTGTGTGTGTGTGTGTGTGTGTGGAGGGGGAGCAACCAAGCCCTTTAAGATTCAATGAAACTGTGTTAAGATTATCCAGATCTAAGGTAGAAACATCTGCATCAATTTGTGAGTCTTGTAGTTGAGTGAGTGGAGTCTGACACAAGTTTTCACCACTCAATAATATTCATTTCCAAGGCCAACATATAAAATGCAAATATCCAAATATAACAATAATTAACTTTAAAAACATTATTGCCAAAAGGACAGTATCCCACACCAAAGCTGGGAGCCTGACCAGCACAATCATGGCTGATTTCCTTAGATGGTAATGGGGGGGGGGGGGGGAGAGTAATATTAGGCAAAATAACAATATAATGAATATTAGGCAAAATAACAATATAATGAATCAACTTCAATGTATACAATCACCATTAAAGGAGCTTTTAGCAATTCCCTGTGTTGTCATTCTAGTGTGGAAGTGATGATGATCTTTAGACCAAGTGATGAGAACTGTGCTTGAGAGATAAGCCAAGATATCACAATCTGGTTTGATGAGTAGTAAGAGGAGTACAGGGGCCACAATTCAGCGTCTGGGGTGTTCAAAATTCAGCCAAACCACATCATTCAGCTAGCATACCTGGAGCTATGGCAAATGCTTTTAAAGCTGTAGAAAAGCAGCTGCTCATATCAATGTCTAGTAGACAAAGACATAAGCAGGTATCCATCTGGTGGATTGCCTCAGTGTTGGTTGAAAAGAAAACAGTTTCCCTGCAGCACCAGATTAAAGGCCAAAGAACTGTCAAAGAAGGCCGAAGAAGAAGAACTGTCAAAATGGTGATGTGAATTTCAGTTGCTCATAGGGTCTGGATTCTTTTCCTTTCTTGCTGCCTTTTCTCCATATGACTGTTTGCCATTTTGAGCTTTCTTGGGCTACAGCCATTCCATTAGAGGAGGAAATTTCTTCCTTTATTTCTCTCTCTAATTCACAGGGGATATTGATGTCAAGAGCTTCATAGACATGCAATATTTGTTCTCTAGAAGTGGCAGACATGGTTATTTCACCTTGAGTAATGGTCAGTTTAAATCCCCAATTGTATTTCACTCCTGCTTGTTGCAGCAGGGTTGTGAATAGTTTGAAGGTGAACGTCTTTTGCAGGGTTTCAGAGCAGAGATCCTTAAACACTTGAATTTTGTGGTCTTGGTAGATGAGATGCCATTGAGTTTGGATAGTATTTGTACTTTCTTCTGATAGTAGGCAAATTGAATAATCACCGCTTTGACCATGTTTCTCCTCTTTTATCTTCCCTCCATTGGCTCCCTTTCCCCTTCCGCATTTAGTATAAGCTTTTGTTGTTAACATTTAAAGCCCTGCACAGGCTGGCCCCTCCTTATCTATCTGAATTTCTCTCGCCTTACATTCCTACTCGTTCCCTCTGTTCTGATAGTCAAGGTCTCCTGTCCCAGCCTAGGATTTCTACTGCCCCATCTTGGATTTGTCCTTTCTCACTTGCTGCCCTTCACTCCTGTAACCTTCTTCCCCCATAGGCGTGGCTCATCACTTCTCTAACCAGTTTTGAAACTGAGTTAAAGACTAAATTTTTCAGGGAAGCATTTCCAGGTAGTGTGTGACTGTTTTTGTTTGACATCTGATATTTGACCTAATGCCTGTTATTTGGTGTTTTTAACCTGTTGTTTGCTTATTTTATTAGCTTGTATTACTATCTACTGTTATATCATTTGTTATTTTTAGATTGTAAACCACTAGCAGGTTTTATTATTCTTATTGATTTTATCCATTCTATGTACAGCGCTGTGCAAATTTACAGTGCTTTATAAATAAAATGTAATAATAATAATAATAATAATAATAATAATAATAATAATAATAATAATATCCCATGGAAAAATATTTGATCTGCGATATGAGGTTAAGGATCTATGGTTTTTTTTTATATCAGATGGTTTAAGTTTCAAGTCTTGACAGATGTCATTGATCCAATTAATCAAAGAATGACAGTAAGTTATCTTGTTCTGCATGTTCCATAATCCCTCTTAACCTTATGTTTAGGTGTTTCTCTTGATTTCCCAGGATTTCAGTCTTGTTTTGGAGATTATTATTTAGCTGATCTAGGCCCGTTACAGACCGCCTAAAAGGGGCGGTCTCAGGCCGCTGCCGGTTGCAGCTTGGAGGAGCCGCAGCAACCAAACCGCGTGACTTCTCTGCGCTGCAAAAAAGGAGCACGAAAATCCCACTCCTTCCAGCAACCCAGAAGAGACGTCGCAAGTGCCAAAGTGCGCACTCGCGACGTCTCTTCCGGGTTGGGATGTGTGGACGCAGAGCGTCCGCTACGTCAAGAAGCCGGCGTCCATCTGTATAGGGCGACGCTATCTTGACGTATCGGTTACGTGCGAGGGGCAAGGCACGTCCAGAAGCGCCGCCCCTCGCACGTAATCGCGGCGCAAGGACAGCGCCTCTTAGGTCCGTCTGCAACGCGTCCTAGTTTCTGTATTTTGTCTTCATGTAAAGTGCTCTGTTGAAGAGCTGCATTTGCTGTCTTTTCTATATCATGTATATGCCTGGTAAGTGCCTGACACTAGATATAAAATATGAAACCCTATATTCAAAATATGAAACACCACCTTTGTTTTAGAGTTTTTGGAGTAGAAAATTTGGGCGAGAAGGGGGTTCTTTCCCCCCATCTCATCAACTGTACATGTTTTTCCCTACTTACTGAAGTACTGTGACCCTGACCAAAATTTTTCATATTTTCTGAAAAGCCAAATTGTGTTCCATTTTTGAATGAATGAATGTTTGTTTAACTTAAAGACAGCAGATGTGCAGCCCCATAGAGTAAAAAGGTCCCTCGTCCTTCAGGTTTTCCTGCTAAGCAATAGAAAACATATTAATCAGTTTGCTAGTTTTAGAGTCTTAGGTTGACTTAACAACAAGAACAAGACTATTATTTCTGACTTTTTGAAAACTATTTTTAAAAACCTAAGATAATTCACTACAAAAAGCTTAATTTCCCACTGGTTGGGAAAATATTTTCAGTTCACATGGACCTCTCCAGCTAGTAGGGCAAAATGCAGATGAGAAGCCAGGTAGGCAATTTGGCCAATAAATATTCAGATTTCATAATGGTGTAGACAATTGGCCAATGAGAGCACTTCTGGGTCTTTGATCACTGTTGGCTTTAGAGACCTGGATGGTATTATTAGTCGGCTAGCATAAACGTTCTCCCATCCAGAGGAGGAAAAGAAGATGCCTTTAATTGAAACTAGCAAATTGGAGCTTTTTTTGCAATCTATCTCAAAATGTAAAAAGCCCAGCCTTTCAGTAGGAATAAATTAATTTTTGTGTGTGTGTGTCAGGAATTGCTCTGGATATTCTGTGAGAAAGTTTACATCATCAGCTTGTTTTTTTAAAAAAACATGAACTTTGGCAACAGATAGAGCAACAAACAGGAGCATTTCCTTTGTCTGTTTCCATCATAAAATGTAAAAAAAGAAAAATTCTATTCACTCTCATCATAATTTAGTATAATATAATAATAAATTCATTACCATCAAACTGATCAAATAACAAATAAACAACAGTCAACCAACATCACAATAAGTCATCAGATTATATGAATAAATGATATTAGTTAAGAATTCGATTATAAAATTATATTAAAAGAAAAAGTAAATTTTAAAGACAAAAAATCATTATAAAAATATAAAATCATTATAAGATTTTAGATAAGCTAAGAGATATTATAAAATTTTAGATACCTTCTTATGCTGACAGACCATTGCTGCTGCACAAAAACTGGCTACGCTTGTTGTTATTGATGGGCACTAATCCGCCAGCAAATAGGACACATAAAACACATCAGTTCTTCCAGGAAAACGACTAAGAATTGGATAAATAAAAATGTGACAGTAACCATAATAAAAGGGGCAATACAACAATACATAACCTATAGTTTCCACTGTGCCATTTCCATAAGTGTGCATCGTAGGGGATATTATTATAACTCCCTTCCCAATATAGCTGATGGTAAAACATTAAAATTTGCGAAAGTAAATGCTATCCTATATTTTGGAAAGGTTAGAAGACTCAAATGGTTAGCTAGCAAAAAAGGGTTACCATTATCTCTGAAATCAGGGCATACAGCGGCGGCTCTAACATGTTGTAGTTCATTATCTGTGATACGTTGGTATATTTCTTGTTTTGCTTTCGCAAAACCCATTGCCAAAATGATAGATTGTGAGAAATCCAGTTTAGCTAATTTCTCTTTCAAAGTCTTAGTCCATCTAGAAGGAAACCCATCAGATAATACTAAGCCCAAAGTTAAACTTGAATACCCACACCCGTGCTTCAATTGACATTTGTCCTGTCTCTAGATGTAAAACTGCATTGGGCACACACCTTGGAAGGGCAAGAATGGATCTCAATTTTTTTATCTGTGTAGCTTCCAAACAATCAAAATTAGTATAAGCACACCACTGTGCCCCATAGCATCTGTGCCAGCGCCTTCGTATTAAAGACCTGGATGGCTAAAGGGTTGTGCTGGCTTCCCTTAGTAAAAAAGATATAAGTGACTTTATACTTCTCTGAGCATTTGCTATGGCATATGTAGACTGGGCTTTCCAAGAACCTGAGGACTGAAAAATGACTCCTAAGTAATTGTAAGATTTTACTTGTTCAATTGGTTGGTCATTTATTTGCCAGTTATGCATGCTCCGTTTTCTAGTAAACACTAAAACTTTAGATTTGTTATAATTAATTACTAACTCCTCAGTTTGACTGTAATTACCTAAAGCTTTTAGTAATTGCTGCAGACCGATGAGCGTTAAAGAGAGAAGTACTACGTCGTCTGTATAGAGGAGAGTTGACAAGGGTTTATCTGCTAGATTGGGAGGATGGAAGTTTAAGCCAGACAAACTTTTAACCAAAGAATTAATATAGATATTAAACAAAGAGGGAGCTAACACAGAGCCCTTTCTAACACCTGTAGATGATGGAATGGCCTTAGTAAGGTGGGCTAGTCTACTGCATCTAACTTTCAGGCATGTTTCCATATACAGATTATTCATCAAGAACAACAAACATTTATCGATATTGGTTGTTTCTAATTTCTGCTATAGTCTGACTCGGGGGATCATATCAAAGGCAGACTTAAAGTCGATAAAGGCTGTGTAAAAAGCCCCTTTAGGTTTGGATGAATATTTGTCAACAAGGTGTTGTAAAATTATATCCTGATCTCCTGTTGAGCGGCCTGGTCTAAAACCCGCCAGCTTATCTTCCAATAAGTTTTAATCTTCCATCCAAGTTAATAGTTTTTCAAGTAGATGTTGGGCATACAGTTTGCTTATAACACTTAATGAACTAATTGGCCTATGGTTGCTGGATCTGATCTTGCTCCTTTTTTATATATTGGATTAATGATGGCAAGTGCTCAGTCCTTCGGTATTAATGGAAAACGATCAATGCATGTAAAAAGAATTGCAAGGATTTGGGCCCACCAATTCTTATTTGATTTAAGCAACTCAGTGGGGATGTTTTCATACCCTGGTGCTTTACCCTCTTTGGCTTTAGAAATGTGCCTATTAATTTCAGAGATGGTTACAGGGGGGCCAATCAGGGAGACTCTGCAATGATGTTTGTGAATTCCAATGCCCGGTATGTTTTACCACATACAGACTAGTAAAATAAGAGTCCCAGGTGCTAACAGGAATATAGGAGTTTGTTGGTCCAAGCTTATTAACTAACCCTCTAGATACAATCTTCCAAAAAGTGACTGAGTCATATGTCCTTGACTCATCAATTAATTTCTCCCAGTTTGTTCTCATCATTGACTCCTTTTTGACTTTAATTAGTTTTTTATATCTTTTTTAAAACAAGAACCAGTCAGATGGTAAAGATAGTAAATTCAGTTCCCTGTATCTTTTATAATGGCTTATTAATAGATTCTTCATATCCAAACACCCTTGGTCAAACCAAGGTTTAGATCTACTGGAAACTGGATTCTGTCTTATGGGGTTATTACGAATCAGACACCTTTGTAGATTTGTAATTATCTCCTGATATAAATTTAGGATCTCTTCAGGGTTTTTTGCTGATAAGAGAGACTCCCATAATCTCAGACTGTTTTCTGAATTAAGCAATGCTGTTTCAATACATTCTAGCTTGGTTGACCATCTCACTCTGGGTGTACCTGTGTCCAATTCTGTAATCAGCAGTGGTTCGTAATCTGCATGTACAACCTGTTTTTGAACAGAGAGAAATGTCATTAGAAGGAAATTGTCACTATCTGTACGTATCCCAATTTCAAAACTAAGCACCAAATTTAACAACTCATAAGAAAATAATCAATAGTAGAAGGTCCACGACCAGTCAAAAATGTATATTCTCCAGGCTTATCTCCCTTCATTACACCATTTAGTAGAACTAAATCTAAGCTATTTATCATCTTGGAAAGACAAAGCCCTGAGGAATTACAGATCACCTCTTTAGACTGCCTGTCAGGAATTGCGTGGGCCATTTCTAATTCAGGAGAGAATTTACCAAAATGCTTATAAAGAGCTTCGTCATTTTGACCAATTCTGGCATTAAAATCATCTGCCATTATTATAGATGCATTGGGGTAAGAGGATGACATACTACTGATGCATTTTTGTAATTCTGTATTTGTTTTGATATTGTTTTGATATTTGTACTGGAGTGGTGATAAATAAGCGTTAGTCAATAATAGAGTACTAACTGGAAGCTTAATAACCAATGAAACTGATATTAGCCACTGAAGTGAAATTAACATGAGTGGCTCGGAGCTTAGTGGAAATTAAAACCCCAAGACCTCCTTTGGGACGACCTCCTCTAACACTAGCTTTGGCTTTAAGTGAGTAGTTTGTAAACCTGTCTAACTCCCATCTCCCAAGTCTCTTGGAGTAACACTATATCATGTTGTTTGATATAACTTTGAAAAGTGGGATCCGTAGCCTTTCCTTGCCAGCCTGCAATATTCCATGAAAGGAATGTCAGCCTGGAGACCTGATGTTGGACCGTGGGTCAGTTAATCTTTTCTGTGGCAGTTCCCTCACGCTTTATCAGGGCCTTAGTACCCACTTTAACACTGTCCCCCACCCCAGATAACCCAATGGGGACTGCTTTGTCCTCAGCCGGACCAATCAACTGCATTGATGGACTCCATCTACTTATGTTAGATATTACTGCAAGCACAGGGGTAAGTGCGCTGTTGACTTTCTCAATAGCTTTCACCGGAGAGCCAATTTCTGATGGGTCTAGTTCTCTCATCTGGGTCCAAGTGGGTGTAATAGCGTCCTCTGATTTTGCACTGGAGGTCTTAACACTGAGATAATCTTTTAGAACCAAGTTGTTTGACATAGGGTTTAGTTCCACAATTACATGATGTTGGGTAGTGTACACTTTATCATTCTGAAGCTGTGTGTCCATCTTAGGGCAGTTGGTTTCACCCATGTCTGGAACTCTTATATATTGCCGAGAAGGGGTATAGATTGTTGGCTTTAGAATGGAAGTCTTGTCACTAGTAGAGGCATCAGAGATAGATTTAATTCCTTTGATGTCAAGTTAGACTATGTTTCTTCTTATTCTGAGACTCTAGGTCATTTCTTTCCTTAGTCATGAACCAAGGTGTTTCTATATGGGTTTTCTTATGTACGTTTGTTTCTTCTTTCCTTGCTGTCAAATGATCTTTTAAGAGATCAATATATCATCTTGTACTTCGCAGGATACAAGCGTAGAAGGAATTTAAGAGGTTAATTTCTTCTGGTTCTAAAGGTTCCATTAGCCCCTCTCTTGGTGCTGCAAACCATCCTTTACTTGGGTTATATTACATTGGTTTTTGTCAATAGGAGGTTGTTTCTCAATAATATCAGTGGTATCTAAAAAGTCAAGATCAATTAAATTGATACTGTGAATTTCTGTTGCTTGTGGATTTACAGCATGTTCTGATGTACTAGTGGTAGAGGTGGAGCACAGTTCTCAAATATTCTTACCAGAGGAACTCCGATATTCAGAGAGTACATCCTTATATCTGTATAACTATTTCGGCTATACTCTCTTTGGCAAATGTTACCACTGCCTGGGCCCGAATGCCATTAAAATATAGGTATTCTAAAAATATCAGATCACCCAACGCAAGAGCTCCTGGAATGGCAGATTGTAGGAAATGTAACAGATGTAATTTGCGCAGGAGTTGTGGTATAAATCCAATTTGTTTGGGGAAATTAAACACTAGCCTTTGTCTATTCAGAACTAGTTTCCAGTTACAGTCTACAAAACTTCTAACCTGTAAGGGCCCAAATTTCGGTTGAACATGGGCCTGTGACTCTGCGATTTGGACAGTTGCAATTTCAAAAACTTGTGTAATGGCCCTCTCTGCATTTTCAAAGAGATGTTTACATCTCTCAGAGTTGGATCCCTCATGTACTGAAGGCTTAATCCTAATGTCAGGGTCTTTCTGTGCTGGTCTTTTGTCCAGTAATTTGAAAAGTTTCTGGAACTGCATCTTTCTATAGTGAGTTTATTTCAGATTTTTAATGTTCTTACTCTTTTTACTGTTTTTCTTAGAAGCAGTATTCCTTTTGGAAACTTTTTTACCACATACCTTATTTCAAACCATAGTAGCAGTAGTAGTAGTAGTTCTGTTGGTACATGTTGTACTATCTGTATTCTCTTTGTCTTCATTCAACCAATGCTTTTTGCAGATAGCCACAAGAATTGTTAAAAGTTTATTAGATCTTAGTTACACCATCATTACTGTCTGGAAACTGGTTTGATAATTCCAGCTCAGGATCCCCCAGAAGTTTATTGTTATTGGGAGGTTGCACTGAAGGTGTTGGTGTCAAAATCTCAGCACAGGACAGTTCGGTGGCCAAATTAGTAGTTCCAGGCTCCTCCTTAAAATTATTAAGATTTCCTTTAAGGTTCAAGGATCAGTCCAAACTAGATGTAATAGGACATTGCTCCTTATTTCTCACTCCTTGTTCATTAGTCTCTTCTGGAAAAAACAGTGATTTTTGTTTAATTTGTTTTATTTATATACCGCTATTCCAAAGATCATAGCGGTGAACAGCAAGTAAGCTAATTAGCAAGTAAGCTAATTTGCCCCCAACAGTCTGGGTACTCATTTTAGCGACCTCGGAAGGATGCAAGCCTGAGTTGAGCTTGGGCCCTTTTGCTGCTCTTGAACTCGCAACCTTACGGTCTTGAGTAAATGGCTGCAGTATAGGCATTTAACCACTGCGCCACCAGGGCTCCTTTGTACTCTCTTCTGCCTTAAAGGGAATTTTGAGGACAATGGCAAGAGTCCTAAGGTTTTATATCCCCTTCTGGTCACCATTCTGACATCTGTGCCCCCCACTCGCTTGTCTTGTTTCCGCCCGGGAGCAGTTGATGTTGGGGTCTTTGTAGGCCCTTGGCGTCCACGTTCCACACTCGCTCCTCCTTGCCGCTGCCGCTGCCCTCCCACTTCTGCCTCAGGTGCTAGAGCTGGGGAAGATGGTGGGTGGGCAAGGCCAGAGGCCTCCACTGGCGATCTCCCTCTGTGTGCCGCTGCCGATGAGGGTGGTAGTGGAAGAAGCTGGAGTTTATAGCCCCTGTCAGGTGAGCTCCCGCTGCTGCCTCTGGTGTTGGAGCTGGGGAAGATGGTGGGTGGGTGAGGCCAGAGGCCTCCACTGGCATTCTCCTTCCGCGTTGCTGCCAAGGCGGGTGGTGGTGGAAGAGGTTGGGCTTTATAATCCCCGTCAGGCGCACTCCCAGTGCTGCCTCAGGTGCTGGAGCTGGGGAAGTTTGTATAATCTTTGTTTCTGATTCTTCTGTCACCTGGGATTGCCATATATATATAATCCAAGGTTAATTTTTCTCAACCATAGTTATTTGTGGTATATTATGTTCTAATTCTTTGTTGGCTTGAATCATAAAGTCTCATATGATTTTTAGTCATAATTTTCAACAACTTTTTGAGGCTTAGGTTTCCAACAATTGTTTGCAGATAATAAATCATAATTTTTGCATGTATTCCTCTTGCACTTTTATCTTTGATCATGTCATGAAAGGACAGGCCCAACACCATCGGGTCTGAAGAAGAAGAGCCCTCCCTCCTTGCCAACTGTCATCTTCTGGCCTGGAGGGAGTGAAAGGACAGGCCCAATGCCATCGGGCCTGGCCTCGATTAAGAAGAAGAGCCCCCCCTCCCCAGTCTATCTGCCGTGGTCCAGGTCTCAGAGGGAGAGAACTGCTGGACCTGATCTTCTTCCCCACTACCATTCCCTTCTCCTTTGTGATGTGTCTTTTCGGATTGTAAGCCTGAGGGCAAGGAACCGTCTAATTAAAATAATAATTGTAAGCTGCTCTGAGAGCCTTTAGGGCTGAAGGGCAGGGTATAAATACCTTAAATAAATAATAATAAATACATTTCTTACATTCAGTCTGCATGATCTAGTTGCATGAACTGATAAGGCGATTAACAGTTTCCTCTTTTACATTTACATAGATAATATTTACTACTTCAGTTTTTGGCCTTAATGCAACTTGTTTGAAGTGCCTGTTCTTGGGATGCAAACTCTTCAGATTTTCCCCCCCATTGTTTTGTTCTTTAACCGTGTCCATATTTACCACTTTTCAGCTTTTCTTTCTCTGCTTTTAATGTACTGACCATGTAGTAGTTTGTTTTGCCAGGCTTCAGGGCATTTTTGTTATTATTTTCTTTCTTTCTTTTTTTTTTTTTTTGCATCAGTATTGCATTCCAAAAATCTTTAAGCTTGGGACAATCCAACCACATGTATTCAAAGGAGCCTATTATTATTTTCTTTCTATGCACACATTTTGTTTCTTCATTGTTCAATATATTCTCTATATATACATCTACCAGCCTTTTACCTAGCTTTCTTTGAGATATTTATTTAATAATCCTTTATTCTACACTTGTAGGAACCCCTGGCTACCAATAGTACATTATAAATATATTACATGATAAATATGTACGTTGTGGTTTGGTGTTATAATCTCCTGGGTTTTTCTATTTATGACATCTACTGTATAAATTATTGTATAGACAGTTTACTCAAAAAATTGACCCCAAAACTGGGTTGATTTACTCAAGGATGAATGTTAGCACTGTAATTTAACTCTTACCAAAAAGGAAACCTTCCCCTTCTCTGAGTAGACCGACAAAAGGCGAGAGCTTAGTCCATCCCTGAAGTACCTAAAAGAAGCACGGATCCCTCTACTCTCTTCACGGCAGCACTACTTCTGACCTTTTTGAATGCATGAGAGGGAAAATGGTACTGGTGGCAGCTCTTTGACTATTCCCCTCAAAAGAATGGGTTCATTGATGGTGGTCTCACTTGGGAGCTGTATGTGACTACTACTGGGGTTCTCTCATGGTCACGTACAGCTTCCAACTGGGACATCTCAGGTATATCATTAATGAACTACAACCCATTCTCGGCAATAATGCCACTCTTTCAAGGGCTCTTGGTGGCAGACCTTTACTCACCTACAGGCATCCTCTAAACAGGTACTCACCTACAGGAGGACACACAACACAGATGGGAAAGCAGGTGGGGACACAGATGGGGACTAAGCTTTGCCACAAACCGAGATGCTAACTCTGCCCACACCTTTATTTATTAATATTTATTTATTTATTTATTTATCCAGGAAATGTAATCACAAGACCTAATGGCATCATCCACAATATTAGGGGGACTAAGCTTTGCCACAAACCAAGATGCCAACTCTGCCCACACATTTATTGATTAATATTTATTTATTTATCCAGGAAATGTCATCACAAGACCTAATGACATCATCCACAATATTAGGGGGACCTTCATATGCTCATCCTACAATGTGATTTATAACCTACTATGTCATCAATGCCAGTCAGCACTCTACATTGGGCAAACTGGCCAGTCCCTGGGCCAGAGGAGGAAAGGAAATAAATCAGACATTAGGAATACACAAAAACCAATGGCAGAACATTTCAGTCTCTCTGGGCATTCCATCTCAGACCTTAGAACAGTGGTCCCTGATCAAAAGAATTACAGAGGTAGATTGGAAAGAGAAACAGCAGAATTGGAATTCATCCATAAATTACAGTCCCTCAGCAATGGATTGAACTGAGATAATGGCTTTCTGGCTCACTACACACATTTCAACACTATCTGATCCCTTCCTCCGGGAGCATCCTACATTCACCTATTCTCCCCACCTACAGGCTAGTTTCCAAAGGCAAACTGGTCTTGCCTCTTCATTTCCATACATATTGGCCAGTTCACAATGTCTTTGTTCACTAATGCCCATACTTAAAACTGGATCCACACATAAAGGATTTTGAATTTGAATTGACATTCTCACATACCAATGGCATATATATGTCTGTCCTTGTTTTCACTCCACTAAATACATCTGAGGAAGTAGATTGAAGTCTACAAAAGTTCATGCTGCCAACTTCTTTATTTCAGTTAATCTCAAGTTGCTACAAGATCTCTCTACATACTGATTCTACAGACTATCATGGCTATATCTTTGAATTTTGCTCAAATGGAGTTATGCAGGCATCATATTGAGATATGTATTTTGGTGTTCTAGTTAGGCATTGTTTTAGTATCTCCTAAACTTCTAAAAAAAAATTCTTTACAGTTGATATTTTTCTTTTAGCTTCATATTAATTTCTTCATTTTCCAACTTTCCATCCTTTTTTTTAAAAAAGTACTGGCATCTTACCAAGTTTAAACTGGAGTTTTCCTTTTTGGTTTTTTCATATTTTTTAAAAATCAATCTCATACTCTAGATTTCTTGTAATGGTTGCTGCTAGACTAAGAATTGGTTTATACAGTGGGCCCTTCCATTATGCAGGGGATCCATTCCGGACCCTCCCCTCCCAAATAAGGGAAAAAACCACATATGCTCTAGTCCCACTGAAAACAATGGGGTCCGTTCCACTCATGCCACAAATGTGCATGCCATTGTTTTTCCCACCGCACAGTTTCAACCATGTTTTGTGCAAGTTTTAAGTTTGGCAATTTCTGTAATTCAATTAGTTTCTAAATTTTCTTTCAATATCACTTCATTTTCTAAATTTCCAATAATAGCTTGGTTTTCAGTTAGGTTGTCCTTGATCACATTCACTGCTCTGTTCACTGCTTTGTTATATTATAGTCTGGGGACTTTTCTTTCCAGGTGATTTTCTTTTGGTGATATTGATCTGATGGGTTTCCTTTATAATAGCATTCCATTATTACTGTTTTTGACGGCTGTCCATTTCTTCCACTGTGCTTGGCCTTCCAGTGCCCTCTTGTCCTGAGTTCTGTATAGTTGAATCTCTGGAGGGTATGCAGACAGCATCAAATGACACCATCACTTGATACACCATTGAGTGACACCCCACACTTGTAGTGGCAGTGCAGGAGTTCCTCAGGTGAGGAAGGAAGGAGGGAGGGACCCAATTCAGGGGAGAGGGAAAGGCATGCATTGCTGCTGCCACCACCTCTCACCTGCAACCACCCTCTTTTTCTCCCCTGCTCTCCCTGGGCACAAGCAGGGTTCTCCAAAGTGAACTTTGCTATGCACTGCTGCCACCACCACATTCCTTCTCCTCACCTGGCCAGCCACACTTATATCCTTCTTTCTTCTTTGTGGTCTCTGTGCCTCACACAATAGCGTTTTGTGCCTGTACAGAGAATCCATTCGGAAGCTGAAGAGCTGAGCAGATTGGCAGGATGCCCCATCCACTCCCATGTACTGAGCATGTGCAGTCCCGCCAATCTAGCTCCACCTTCAGTTCTCTTTCATCCACCACAAGAGAAACACCTCCTTCGGATTGCTCTGAGTTGAGTAGACATCTCATGTATGGTAGATTGTGATCCTTTTTCTTTTTATTTCTTTTTCTTTATCGAGTATTTGCCCTTTTGCAGAACTTTGAAGAGAGTATTTTCTTTTCTTTTAGCCCGGACAGGCTCCTAGCTTCTAGGCCTCTTATGGCCTCCAAATCTTTATTTAAACTCTGTAGTGATTGTGATTGTAAGGTTCCCCTCTCCAATGGACATTCTAAATGCCTTTTTTTGTTTAGGTGAGGGTCATATTACTGACTGGTGCTCTCATTGTTGGGCTTTTACTGCTGTAACCCTTCGCAACAGAGCACAGTGTTTGAAACCTTTTTGTTGGGAACACTCTCTTTCTGTAGCTGAAAAATCATCCTCTCAAACTGATCTTTTGGTTCAAATTCCCATTTCCAAGCTTCCTAGGATTTCTAAGATCTCTAAGCCCTCGACATTGACACCAGGCTCGATGTCGACACCGAAGGCCTCACAGCCTGTTGATTCTGCCTCAACATCGAGGCCATTGACATCGACTGCAAAACAGACTGCTTCTTCGGTGTCACAGTCACCATCTACTGTGCACTCTGGTGCATTGCAGGAGGTGTCCTCTGCCCCTCAGGCAAGGCAGCCCCAGAAATCTATAATAGAGGCCCAATGTCTCTACTGACCTTGATGTCGAGAGATCTAAAAAGACACACAAATCCAAGGCTACTGCTCTCTTGCTTCTTCAGCCTCGTTGTCTGTCTCAACACTGCAACAGCAGCACTGATGCCAGTTTTCACACCAACACCGGCTTTACAACCCCCCTATCTTGGTTATTATTACACACTTGACATCGGGGGCTTGACCCCAGTATCGCTGAGTACTACATTGTTTTTGGCATTGACACTTGCTCCTTCTGTGCCACCAACAGACTCTCCTCTTTACATCGGTTCCGTTGCAGATATTTGCATCACCGGTTCGGACATACAGGTTATCCTTCTCACCTCTACCCCCTTGACACTGGGATATGTTTCCTGCCAGGTCTCACAGGTTTCCAACACCATCTAGAAACCAAGTTGAGCTGTCAGCTTCATCTTCCAGGCACTACTATCAAGATTCACCATATCTCGGCATCATATATTGCTCGATACAGAGCAAAGGATTATTGGAGAGAGCACCTTTCTTCTTATAGGTCCTACTCTCCATCTTACAGAGATTGATACCACTACAGGGAACCCTGCTATGATTCCCCCTCTCGATATCAACCTCACTCTTGTTTTCCGAGGCATCCGGACTATGATGCTACCAGGGTCCCTTCTCCTCCTCATTGTACTATGGCCACAGTCTCCCGACCTCCACACTCACCTGCTCATTCTATGCTAGCTGCTCAGATCCCGATGTCGACATTGATAATGACACTGATCCCAGCTGTCATTCCAATTGTTTCTTCCATGACAGTAGAGCAGCCTATGCCTCCTCCAGCTGTTTCATAGGTGCCTCAACTTGAAACACTTGCTCCTTTGCCACAGTCTATTGAGGAATCTGCTTATGACACAGAGATGTCACCAACCTTTCCATCTCCTGTCATAGCATCTCCACAGGAAGAGATTGAAGATACTACACCTCAGTCTCCTACTGAAGATATCCAACTCTTTTCAGATGTGATCCAGAGGCTGGCATGAGCTATAGGACTCCAAGTTGATGTGGCCCCTAAGCCACTGAGAGACCCTGTCTTCAGTATGGTTGAGGCCACTGGTGGCACAATTGTTAAATGCATGTACTGCAGCCACTCTCTCAAAACCATAAAGTTGCGAGTTCAATAGCAGCAAAAGGGCTCAAGCTCGAATCAGGCTTGGATCCTTCTGAGGTCACTAAAATGAGTACCCAGATTGTTGGGGGTAATTAGCTTACAGTTGTAAACAGGCTAGGGAGCTCTTTACAGAGACCTTTGTGTTCAAGGTCTCTGGTCCCCTTCAGGGAGGGAGATGCACATCCACGCCCTGGAACTCCTGGCTGTCATCAAAGCCTTTTGGGCTTTCGAACATCATCTCCTCCACAGGGTTGGTCCAGGTGATAACAGACAATGTGACAACTGTTTGTTATATTATATAGCCTCCACTTCCTATATGCCTTCCCCCACTTCCATTGGTGGCAAGAGTTGTGGTCAAAAGGACCAGAGACAGAGCCAACGCAATTCTGCTGGCTGCTTATTGGTCCAGGAAACCCTGGTTTGCCCTCCTACTCCACCTGTCCAGGGGGCAATACCTCACACTTCTGAATTGGCCGAATCTTCTCTCCCACTTCAACGGTGCAGTCCTTCACCCAGACCTGCTCAGTCTCCACATGACAACGTGAAGGATCCAGCCTTCACCTCTCCTGAACTTATCAGGGTCCTGTCAGCTTCCAGAAAGGACTCCACTAAGCTGTCTTATTCTTACAAATGGAAATGCTTCTGTGTCTTTGCTGAGGCTAGAGCTGAACCGTCCTTACCTGTTCAACTTTTGACGGCCTTGCACTTCCTGCTTCAGAGCCGAACCGTCGTCACCTGTTCAACTTTTGACGGCCTTGCACTTCCTTCTTCACCTACATGACTAGGGGCTAGCCTTCTCATCCCTCAAAGTATCCTTGTTAGCTATTGTAGCCAACCAGCCCTCTGGCTCACCATCTGCTAGGCTCTTCACCTCTCCTATCTTAAAAAGGTTCTTCAAAGGTCTACACCACCTTTACCCTCCACTGCCTCTGCTGGCTCCTGTGTAGTCACTCTCCTTGGTGCTTACACACCTCATTAGGCCTCCCTTTGAACCTTTAGGGTCGGCTTCCTTGAGGTTGCTGACACTAAAAGTGGCATTCCTTGTGGCCATCACATCGGCCAGAAGGTCATCTGAACTGACTGCATTGTGCTTGGATGAGCCCTTCCTGATTTTCCACAAGGAGAAAGTGATCCTCAGGCCGGACATTTCCTTTCTACCTAAGGTGGTATCCCCTTTCCATCTCTCTCAGGAAATTGTGCTACCCACCTTCTATCCAGACCCTTATACACCTCTGAAGAAGACTATGCATACACTTGATGTTCACCATGCTTTGGCATTTTATGTTCGACGTTCTTCTGAGTTCAGGTTGACCAACAAGTTGCTTGTTTGTTAATGGTGGACCTAGGAAAGGCCACCCTGTTTCCTCTCAAAGGTTTGCATCACAGTGGTTCCTGTCCTACCTCTTGGGCAAGTTACAGATGGTGTCGCTTGGGGACAGTTGTTCGGCCAAGAGGGAGCTCAAATCGGGTGTCCCTCAGGGCACGATTCTGTCCCCAATGCTATTTAACATTTACATGAAGCTGCTGGGTGAGATCATATGGAGTTGGGTAGATACCTTGATCTTCGCCTCTACCAGGAAATGGTCTGTCCATGACAGGGCGGAGATGTTAGTAACCTCCACCCACGGACTTTCCATGTCCGTGCAGAAAACCATATCGAGTGTATTACCAGCAGAATGCGTTGGCCCCGTGACTAATTGAGACAGGCCCATGGCAGCCATGGTATCCATGAACTCCTGAGCCACACCTGTTGGACTTTGGCTGGTCGCGAAGGGGACTTTGAGGTTCCCCAGGACAAGAAGCCTGGGGGACTCCAGTATCAGCTCCGAGACCAGCTGTGTCAGCTCGGCCGGGGAGTCTGTTAGCGCACGGGGTGGCCGATAAACCAACAGAATCCCCAGACTGTCTCTAGCCTTCAGGGTCAGGTAAATACACTCGATATAAGTAGTCTGCCGGACATGGTTCCTGGCTAAGGAAATGGTGGTCTTATGGTTCAAGGCAACACCCCCCCGCCCACCTAACCTGGACTGGTCCTTAACTGAGTACCCGGCAGGGAGGGCCTGAGCCCACACAGCTTCCCCTTCAGGCCCAAGCCAGCAGGTCATGTACGATGTGGGTCTTGTTTTTAATGGACCTGGCATTGCACAGGAGCAGAGACAGGGTTTGTGGTACGGTTGGATTGACCCTCAGATCTCTTCGGTTAGGAGAGTGGCTGGAAGGAGAGATAGATATTAAGCACAGATGACCACTTGAACAACCACAGTTACAAGTAAACAACCTGTTCATCCTTTGGCCTCTTTCTAGTGATATTCTCCAAAGCAAGTAGAGCCCCACTTGTACTCAGGGTTCATGACATCCTCTGGATTGCCCCCATGGGCCTCACCTTCCTCTTCTGCCTCATCCTGTTAACCCCCAAGCCAGGGTGGCTTGGTGCAGTGCTACACCTTGGTAACCTATTTTCTCTGTCCCCCATCTTGCCTTCTGAAATGATGAAATGCTAAAAGGGGACAGAGAAAAGGCAGAATTACTCAACACCTTCATTGCTTCAATCTTCTCAGAAAAGGCAAAGGGTGCGCAACCTGAGGATAATGGAGCAGAGGACAGAACAGGGAAATTTCAGCACAGAATAAGAGATAGTACAGGAATACCTGGGTAATCTAAATGAATATAACTCTTCCAGGACCAGATGCACTGTATCCAAGGGTGTTAAAAGAACTGGAAAATGTAATATCAGAGCCATTGGCAACAATCTTTGAGAACTCCTGGAGAACAGGAGAAGTCCCAACAGACTGGAGGAGGACAAATGTTGTCCCCATCTTAAAAATAAATAAATAAATAAATAAAATAAAAAAGGGGGGGGAGAAGAGGATCCCAACAGTTATTGTCCAGTTAGTCTGACATCAATACCAGGAAAATTCTAGAGCAGATCATTAAACAGATAGTCTGTGAACATGTACAAGCCAATTCCATAATCACAAAAATGTTTCAGAGAAACAAGTCATGCCTGACAAATCAAATCTCTTTTTTGATAAAATTACCAGCTTGGTAGATGAAGGGAATGCTGTGGATATAGTATAACTTGATTTCAGTAAGGCCTTTGACAGAGTTCCCCATGACATTCTTGCAAACAAGATAGTGAAATATGGGCTAGACAATGTAACTGTTCCATGGATTTGTAATTGGTTGACCGACCGAACCCAAAGGGTCCTCAACAATGGCTCCTTTTCATCCTGGGTAGAAGTGACCAGCGGGGTGCCACAGGGTTCTGTTCTGGGCCCAATGCTATTCAACATCTTTATCAATGACTTGGATGACAGAATTGGGGGCATACTTATCAAATTTGCAGATGACACCAAATTAGGAGTAGCAGCTAATACCCCAGAGGACAGGTTCAAAATTCAAAATGACCTTAATAGATTAGAAAGCTGGGCCAAAGCTAACAAAATCAATTTCAACTCTTAGGGTGGGAAATTAAATGCACAGATACAGGATGGACGACACCTGGCTGAATGAGACTACATGTGAAATGGACCTGGGAGTCCAAGTGGACCACAAATTGAACATGAGTCAACAATGCGATTCGGCAGCTAACAAGGCCAATCCGATTTTAGGCTGCATCAATAGTGTCTAGATCAAGGGAAATAATAGTACGACTCTATCCTGTTCTAGTCAGGCACCACCTGGAATATTGTGTCCAGTTCTGGGCCATGTGTTGGGGATGCTTTGATTGAGATTTCCTGCATGGCAGGGGTTTGGACTGGATGACTCTTGCAGTGTCTTCCAACTCTATGATTCTATGAAACACCCATAAAATTCAGTGAACAGGCAGAGATTCATGTCATAATTACAGCTTGTCTAGAACATCTGTAATGTGGCTATATCAAAGGTAGTAACCCCAGGTGCTATTATAATATTGCTATATGTATTTTACAGTATACTATACATTCCTATAGTTAGAATATTCCCAGATCTGACTGTTTTTCAGTGCCTGTCATCCTGTGCTGAAGAATAATTTTCTGTTTTCCTCTTTATGCCTAGGAGCAGTATATGTTTTGCTATGAAATAGCACTTGAAACCCTGAAGAACATTCAGAGCATGAATTCCCAGCAACGGCAGTAATGACACCACTCCTTGAGACTCACCTTATTACTTGCAATTTCATTCCATCAAGATACCCAAGGGTCAATGGGAAGTGCTATATAAATGGAATTGTGTTATATTTCAGTATCTAACAAACACTGATTTCTAAAGGACTACCTAGGCAAAGTAGGCACAATAGGTGCTGAAAGAAAGTAGCTATAAAAATGTATGCTTATAAGTGAATTCACTTCTACTAGTTTTTGTAACATATTTTTGCCCCAAAGATTAACAGGGATGAATGACTATGTAGACAAGTGCATGGCAATCAAAAGGAATTTGTGTTCATTCACAAGCCTTTAAGCTGCATAAAACCTTGTTTTCCTGAAGAGGAAAGTGGTGATCTTGTATTTTGAATAGTTATGATGTTTTCCTATATAAAAATTAATATCTGGAAGGAACTTCTGGTTGAGCAACTACCACGTTGGTGCTTTCATAAGCAATTTTTCATAAGCTTTACAATATCATATCACTTAGTTCCAACTAAGTGTTAGAAAAGAAATCTGGACTACCTATCTTTGGTCTCCTTCATTACAATCATGTATTGAGGAGACATTTGTAAGGATGACTTAGCAGACAGGCAGGAGAATACTTAAGCTTGCTAAAGATTCTCCCCACCTAGGACTGCAAGATTCAGTCTGGTTTTGGAGGGAAAGTGGCCTGGATGGAGGTTGTTTTCAGGAAATAAATTATGCACGCTACCTTTTGGATCCCTTCTCCTTTGCTCAGGTTCTCTCTTGGAAAATAGAGATTGGGAGGCCGTTATCTGTCAAGATAATGCCCTAACTTTAGTAACGTCCATATAAACATTTGCCTCCTTCCAGTCTACAAGGAATCATAGAATTATAGAATCATAGAGTTGGAAGAGACCGCAAGGGACATCCATTCCAACCCACTGCCATGCAGGAAATGCAAATCAAAGCATCCCCGACAGATGGCCATCCAGCCTCCATTTGAAGACCTCCAAGGAGGGAGACTCCACTACACTCCGAGGAAGTGTGTTCCACTGTCGAACAGCCCTTACTGTCAGGAAGTTCCTCCTAATGTTGAGGTGGAATCTCTTTTCCTGCAGCTTGCATCCATTGCTCAGCATCCTAGTCTCTGGAGCAGCAGAAAACAAGCTTGCACTTAGGTCATAAAAATGAAATGCACAGATATAGGATGGGGGACACCTGGCTTAAGGAGACAACATGTGAAATGGATCTAGGAGTCCAAGTAGACCACAAGTTGAACATAAGTCAACAGTGCGATGCGGCAGCTAACAATACCAATGCGATTTTAGTCTGCACCAATAGAAGTATAGTGTCTAGATCAAAAGAAGTAATAGTGCCACTGTATTCTGCTCTGGTCAGGCCCCACCTGGAATACTGTGTCCAGTTCTGGGCACCACAATTCAAAAAGGACATTGAGAAACTGGAGCGTGTCCAAAGGAGGGCGACTAAAATGGTGAAAGGTCTGGAAACTATGCCCTATGAGGAAAGACTTAGGGAGCTGGGTATGTTTAGCCTGGAGAAAAGAAGGTTAAGAGGTGATATGATAGCCCTGTTTAATTATTTGAAGGGATGTCATATTGAGGGGGGCTCATTTTTCTGCCCTAAGTGCAGTACCTTACATTTCTCTGTACTGAATTTCATTTTGTTAGCTTTGGCCCAGCTTTCTAGTCTATTCAGATCATTTTGAATGTTGATCCTGTCCTCTGGAGTATTAGCTATTCCTTCTAATTTGGTGTCATCTGCAAATTTGATAAGTATGCTCCCAATTCTGTCATCCAGGTCATTGATAAAGATGTTGAATAGCACTGGGCCCAGGACAGAGCCCTGTGTCATGTTGACTTTTTGTGATTATGGCATTGCTTTCTAGATGTTCACAGACTTTCTTTTTAATGATCTGCTCTAGAATCTTTCCTGGTATTGATGTCAGACTAACTGGATGATAATTGTTTGGATCCTCTTTCTTCCCCTTTTTGAAGATGGGGACAACGTTTGCCCTCCTCCAGTCTGCTGGCACTTCTCCTGTTCTACAGGAGTTTTCAAAGATTATTGCCAATGGCTCCGACATTACATTTGCCAGTTCTTTTAATACCCTTGGATGTAGTTCAGCTGGTCCTGGAGACTTAAATTCATTTAGGTTAAACAGGTATTCCTCTACTATCTCTTTACTTATTTTGTGCTGAAATTCCCCTATTCTGTCCTCCGCTCCATTATCCTCAGGTTGAACACCCTTTTCCTTTTCTGAGAAGACTGAGGCAAAGAAAGTGTTGAGTCATTCTGCCTTTTCTCTGTCTTCTGTTAGCATTTTGCCATCTTCTCCACACAGTGGCCCTACCGTTTCCTTCTTCTTCCTTTTGCTGCGGACATATCCATAAAAGCCCTTTTTGTTCTTAATCTCTCTAGCAAGCCTGAGTTCATTCTGTGCTTTAGCTTTTCTGACCTTATCTCTACACATGCTAGCTATTTGTTTGAATTCCTCTTTGGTGATTTCCCCCTTTTTCCATTTCTTATACATGTTCCATTTAAAATTTAGCTGAGTTGAAAGTTCCTTGGTCATCCATCTTGGGTTCTTGGAACACCTCCCGTTTTTCTTTCTCACTGGAACTGTTTTAATTTGTGCCTTCAGTATCTCCCTTTTGAGAAACTCCCATCCATCTTGAACTCCCTTCTCTTTTAGTATTCCTGACCATGGGATCAACCCCAGTATTTCTCTAAGTTTACTGAAATCCACTCTCCTAAAGTCTAGAATGCATATTTGACTATGCCTGGCTTCTCCTTTCCACTGTATAACAAACTCCAGGAGAACATGGTCACTTCCACCTAATGATCCCACCACTTGCACCCCATTAACCAAGTCATCCTTGTTGGTTAGGATCAGATCTAAAATAGCTGACCCCCTTGTTGTCTCTTCCACCTTTTGGACAATGAAATTGTCTTCAAGGCAACTGAGGAATTTGCTAGACCTTGAGGATTTGGCTGAGTTTGACTTCCAGCAAATATCAGGGTAGTTGAAGTCACCCATCACTACTACATCTCTCCTTTCTGAGTGTGTGGTCATCTGTTCTAGAAAGGCATCATCCAATTCCTCAGTCTGACTTGGGGGTCTGTAGTAGACTCCCACAATAACATCCTTGTTGTTTCCCTGCCCTTTAATTTTTATTCAGATGGTCTCCACCTGGCTTCCAGGATTGATGTCCTGGATCTCTTCACTGGTGTAAATGTCCCTGACATATAGGGCTATTCCTCCTCCTTTCCAGTTTGGCGTGTTTCTCTTAAAAAGGTCATATCCCTCTATTTCTACATTCCAATCATGAGACTCATCCCACCAGGTTTCAGTGAGGCCTATTATATCATATTTGCTTTGTTGCACTAGGATTTCGAGTTCATCTTGCTTATTTCCCATGCCCTGTGCATTAGTGTAGAGACATTTAAGACCATGTGTTCCCTTTACTTGCTGCCTGTGCAAACATTTTTACCTCCAACTGTTGGGTCCTTGCACTATTTGCCTTGTTCCCTCTATGACAGTTTGACTATTTTGTCCAGCCTTTTTGCCTTCCAGAATACTGTCTCCCTCCCCTACATATCTCGGTTTAAAGCCTTCCTGATCAAATTTTTGAGACAATTGGCAAAGACATTTTTGCCAACTGGTGTGAGATGGAACCCATCCCTTGCCAGAAGTCCCTCCTCATGGAACCACAGCCCATGATCCAAGAATCCAAATCGTTCTTGGCGGCACCATCTGCGGAGCCAGTTGTTTACATCCGCTATTTTCTTCTCCCTTCCTGGACCATGCCCTTCAACTGGGAGAAGAGAGGAGATGACAACCTGTGCATCCACCTCTTTCAACTTCCTACCCAAAGCCTCATAATCCCTTATGATATTCTGAAGGCTATGCCTTGCAGTATCATTGGTTCCCACATGAACCAAAAGAAAGGGGTAATGGTCAGTAGGCTTGGCAAGTCTTTTCAGCCTCTCTGTCACGTCACAGATGTTTGCCCCAGGCAGACAGCACACCTCCTGAGACATCTTGTCAGGCCCTCAAACCACAGGTTCAGTGCCTCTCAGCAAGGAGTCCCCCATGACCACCACACGCCTCCTCCGAGGCTTAGCAGCATCTGTTCCCTTTGATGGAGCTCTCTGGGTCCCCTGCTCTGCCCCTGAGGTCTGTACCTGCTGCTGTTCCTCATCATCCTTGATAGTAGGGAGAGATTGAAATCGATTCTGTAGCTGTAAGCTTACAGAATGTTCCCTGGTTTCCCTACTTCTGTGTGTGACATTCCTCCAAATATCTACTTCTGTTGTGTGTGAAGTGACCTCCTCCTCCCCAGCAACTTCCTCTGTGTATTTCCTGTCTAAGACCATCTGGTCCCTTCTGGTCAGGAAAACCTCTTGCTCCCTATGATGCTGAAGTGTAGCAACCTGGGCCTCCAGCTGCTGTACTTTCTCTTCTAAGAGGGCTACCAACTTGCACTTGGGGCAGGTAAAGTTCCCCACATCTCTAGGCAAGAAGACAAACATCCCACAAGTGTTGCAGGTGACTGCAGCAGGGCCTTCAGTGTCCATACTGAAAAGTCTTAAGGAGGCTCTGAAACAAAACTGTGGGTTTCCCCTGTTAAACACCAGTGGAAAGAACCCCTGATGACTTGGCCTTTGTCCCCAAACTCTGTCCTTGAGTTCAATTCACTGGCCTTATAAGTTATGTAGACTAGCTCCTTTCAGAGCAAGTCTCTGACTCACTTCCTCTGATCAGAAGTACCCACAAGCCCCTTAAGGAAAAAGGGAAAAGAAAATGTGGAAAATTAAAGGTCCTCCCTCTAACAATTTTCCTAGGCCAGCTTCTCCTATGTACTCCAAACCCTCCTTGACTATATAACATTTTTTTAAAAAAATAAAAATAAACAATTCATGCACCGTTAGGCGTGCGCCTCCCCCAGCACTTAAACAGAATTAAACTTCTGGCCACTCCCACCAATGCTCCACAGCAATATCCCAAGTTTAAATAGGTCAGATCTCACCAAAGCACATGGAGAAAGAAAACCAGCTTTCCTCCTGGAAAGAGTGAGCTAGAATGTGGAGGGGCATCATTTTTACATACCTCTATGTTGAATAATGCCAGACATTTTAGAAAGTTAATTATCCTCAAATTATAAACTGTTTTACTTCTTCATGGTATATGCAATATTTTGTGTTGTTCTCTTTATATCTTTAATCAAATGTGGTTGCAAAAGTTCTTATTCTTGGTTATTCTCGAAGTCTTTAAATTATACATGTATAATTTAAACTGATGGCTGGCATTCTATTCAGTAATTATGGCAGAGACAGACTAGCCAAAAGCACTGTTTTGCTGCCAAAACAAGGGTTCCAGAGAGTGTGGCAACCGCACGCTCCAGAACCCTAGTACTTCCGGGCAGTGGGCTGATGGCAGCCTCCTGTACACATGGGGCCCGTCATCATTACATAAGTGATGTGCAGCGTCCACATGTCGCTGCGCGTTGCTTACATCATGAGTGCGCTGGTGATGCACTTGCAATGTAACCCAGGTGCCACAAAAAGAAACCAGAAGAATGGGGTTCTTTTTACTCTGGAAGGACATCAGTTTGGCAGCTGCGGTGTCCCTCCGGACTTAAAACAGGAGCCTGCAGACCTCCATTTCAACCCTGCTCAAACAACCGTCCCCGGAGAGCTATTTTTTTCTTCTTTTTTCTTTTTAAGAGATCTGCCTCTCAAGTCGGAAACCCGCTGCCACATGTTGGATATTGTTGTTGTGGAGACTTGCTAGTCGTATGGTCTTGGATTGATGGGATAAAGCTTTTTTCTCCTCTTTTTTCTCTGCTTGCTTTGCGTGATTGTTTTGCCTTCCCTTGTCGCCGAGAGCTACTCAGGGGGATGCCAAAACTGGAGGAAGAAGGTTGGAGACTGATGTTGGTGTAGTTTATGGGAATATTTTTTACGATACACAGATAATATTGGGTTTCCCTTTGTGTACCTCTCCTTTTTGTAGAAAAAACTTGAGAAGCTTGGGATAAGAGGCAAGAAGGGACTTTGAAGAATTCGAATTGCTCCAGCCTCTCTCTATATACTGTGGAATAACATTATTAAAATATCTGGGTAGACTGGCTTGCTGGACACTGTTGCGAAAGTTGGGTTCTTTTTCTTCTCCTTTCTCTCTTTGCAACTTGTAACATATGACTTTGCTGAAATAACAAGTGCAGAGAGACAGTACAAGTTTGAGGAGGAAGCGCTACATTGTGAATGAGCAGTGGAGGAAAACCAGTACAGTGGTACCCCGGGATACGAATTGATCGCGTTACGAAATTTCCGGGATACAAAAAAGTTAGATTGGAAAAAACTGTTCCGGGATACGAAGGTTTTTTCGGGTTACGAAATTTTTTTCGGCGCGAAATTCAAACGCGCGGCTTTCCAGCGCTAACGGAAAGCCTTTTCGGGTTGCGAAATGCATCGGGTTACGAACGGGGCGGCGGAACGAATTAATTTCGTAACCCGAGGTAGCACTGTAAAGGGAAGGGGAGGAAAAAGGAATCCGGGAATTAAAATATCAAAGAATACATTGTAATATTTTGGGAAGGATTTGTGAGAACGGTGCATATTGTATCAATTTGCTTGATGAGAAGATCATTTTTGGGAGATTGTTGGGCTTGTGAATTTAGATATAATCCTTGAAAGTGAGGGAGTTATTTTGGAACTAGAAGGTGCCCTTTTCCTTTCTTTCTCCTAATAGGAAAAAAGAAGCCACCAATAGATTTACATATTAATTCTGAGCCCCTGTTATTGACTTGTTCTATTTCCATTCCAGCTGAAGCTACAATTCTCAAATGCCGCTAACTCAAGGTCAACTGCTATAAGCTAGGGAGATAGTAATCTCTACACAAAGCAGCTGCTGCCAATTTATCTAGGTTTGCAGGCTGGGAAGAGTATTCCATAAAGGATCAGTTAGTCATTAGTAACACCTGTTATTTTAAACAACATTTGAGAGAGACCTAAAATAAACCACAGCTGTGAAATGTGGGCAGGCTTTGAAATAACTCTTTAAATTCCAAAACAAAACTAAATCTGCAGCAACATCTGCTGGCCACTAGAGATAAAGACACAAACTAATAAGGAAAATTTCAAAAATCAAATTAAAGATAAGGCAATAGAGAATTTGCTGCAACTCAAATCAAACAGGAGGATATAAGAGTCACAAAAGGACATATTCAAAGGAGTTAAACGCCTGCAGGGAATGCAAGACATTCCCATATAGGACACTCTCAAGGACAAAAATAAAATACTTGGGTTCAGGGAAAGAAGCCAATCTTAATTTTTTTTGAATAATTAATGATAACTAGAAACATGGCAGCCAAGGCAGCAAACCAAAGTCAAAGAAGAAACTCAGTGGAAACAGGTGTGAAGAACAATGATCAATTTAATCAACTGCTGGAAGCAATTAAGAAGTCACAAAGAGAACTCCAGCAAGAAATAAGAGACTCAAGAGAAGGAATGTCTCAAGAATTAAAATCAGAAGTAAAATTAATTAGACAAGATTTGGACAAGATTAACAAGGATGTAACTAAAATCACAGGGAAAATTGAAAAACTGGAAATGGTGACAAAGAAACTTGAGAAGAAAATAGAGGTTGTGTCGGCAATTCAGATAGAGGAACAAGAAATCTCCCTTAGAATGCAATTAAAAATGAGAGAATTATGTCTAAAATTAAGAGGTGTCCCTGAACAACCAAATTAAGATTTGTATGAATTTTTAACACCGATTTTAGCAAAATATGTAAATACACCAGTGCAACAACTTAGTTGGGCGATTGATCGGATGTACAGATTGAACTCAAAAGTGGCAAAAGAGAAAAAACTTCCAAGGGACATCGTGATTTACTGGGTACGTAAAAGGATAAAGGATACACTTTTGCAAAGAAACCACAAAACAAGATTGGTAATTCATGGACACAAGATTTATATTTATAAACACATACCCCCCAAAATTTTGAAATGGAGAAAGGAATACAAGTTCCTAACAGATCTTTTAAAGAAACATAGGATTTCCTATAGATGGGCGGAGCTTGAGGGACTTTCTGTGTGGTGGAATCAAAAGCGATTTAATCTACCCACAGTCGAAAAAGCTCAAGAGTTTTGGGAAAGACACAAGACAGAAATAGAGAAGGCTGGAAGAGAAGGAAAGTTGAGCGATGAAGAAGATGACGAAGAAACTCAAGGGGAGGAGGAATTACAAACAGTAGAAGGGGCAACAAGAGACGAAGAAGAACCTAATATTGGACATTCTGAGGAATTGAGTGGGAATTTTCTCTCTGAAATAAATTAGAATTATTGAATTAAGGATAAATATTTTAATAAATAGATTTGAACTTTGTTGGATCCATTTTTTTCTTTTTGAATACAACAGTTATTTGGATTTAGTAAAAAATGAGATTAATCACATGGAACGTGAAGGGTATGAATTCCCCTACCAAATGGAATTTTTTTTTCACACCCTGAGTAAAAATAATTATAATTTCATCTGCTTACAAGAAACACGCATTAAAGTGAAAGACAAAAGACTTTTGAGTTCCTCAAAACTAGGGAAATAATTCATCTCAGCGGCCAAAAATAGAAGCAAAGGGGTGGTAATATATGCTAAAGAGAGTTTGAAACCGAAATAAATTTTCAATGATGTTGAAGGTCACTATATAGAGATATCCATTGACTTTAACAAAGAAACAATTTTAGTAATAGGAATATGGCCCCCAAACAAACAAAAGCAGGTTTTATAAAAAATTAAACAATCTGATCTCAGCATATGAGTATATGAATGTGATAGTTATTAGAGATTTTAATGGGATGATGGAACCAAAAATCGATCAGAAATCAGTTTAAAAAATTGATGAAAATCAAGGGAAATACCTAGATCTTTCTTTAACATAAAAAATATGATAAAAATATGAATTTATTTGATAGATGTAGATACATGTATAAGAACAAACCTTTTACTCAGAGAGACATCACTCACTCTCCAGAATAGACATGTGCTTATTGTCAAAACCTCTGGTTAATTACATATCTAAAATAGCGATGTTACCAAGGACAGTTTCTGATCACAACGCAGTAATCATAGATTCGAAGGGTGGTGGGAAATGTTATACCTGGAAGCTTAAAGATGAATTACTACTAGACAAAGGGATAGTCGCCAATATCAAGAATGTTATTTCCCATTATTTTAAGGAAAATATTCAAGATTAAACGAAAACTATAATGGTATGGGAGGCAGGTAAAGCAGTCTTCAAGGGTCACTTAATACAACAGAATTCTAGAATGAATAGGAAAAAATATGAAAATCTGTCACAATTAACAAAGAAGTTAGAAGAAAAGGAGAAAACCTTGCAAAATAATCAATAAAGTTTTTTTTTTTAAAGTATGTTAGGGACAGCAACTATGACTAGAGTTGTCTAAAAAACTGATGACATACTTTCTGCAAGATGCACATATATACTCATTTCCAGTTTCAGAGCTATCCTCTACAGACTGATTTGAATATGAAGTGGGTAGGGATGTGGGTATTAAGAAAAGGAGCTCTGAACATTTTTCTTTAAAAGTGTCATAATAGCTATTTTTAAAAAATGCCCCCTGAAAAATCAGACCCACCCACCATGATCTCCAGTTCTTTGAAGAAGTAGTACTGAAAACATAAATCATATGGAAACATAAGTCATATGTTAAAGTATTGTAGCTATTATACACACACACACAAGCACACACACTATAGATTTACAATACTTCATAAAAATAGCATTGGCTAAATCCACACCTGTAAAATAATTTTCATTTGCTTTAATCTATATCTTGTTGGAACACTTAATGTTCATCCAAATTCAAAGTAAAAGTGCATCTTTTCAGTGCCTGAAGGCTTTAAAGAGATTTATTAAACAGCAACCATTTTGCTACACCATTTCTTGGAAAATCCAGTTATTTTAGACATGCGCACTATGCTTCAAATTGGGATAGGGATGGAATCAGGGGATGGGGTGGTTGGAGGGAAAGGGTGGAAAAGAGGGAAGGGGGATGACTTTGGCATCCATGACCAGCAAGTGTATTGTCACCATTTTTGCTGTTGATGTGCTGTTGAGATTATGAGGGGTGAAGTTCCACTTTTTTTCGGATTACAGAATGTATAATAATACTAGTACTGGAGATCCCAGTGACCCAGCCAATGTCCATCAAGGAGGATCTAAGCTGATGGAGGGGTGGAAAGAAGTTTTATCCCAATTTACAGAAATGTAAAGTGTTTAAGAATGAAAGAAGGACAGAGATGGGAGGACTGTAGTGAGAATGAAATAGCTAGAAAGAGTTTAAATTCTGTCTGGCATCTCCTTACAATAAATCACACAAATCTGCCACTTACTCAAATTTGCCATCTCAAGCTGCCCCACTATGCTTTACATAGGAGCACACAGGACTGGGATGGCTTTGTAAGGCCCTGCAGAGAGGAAGGCACAGTACAGAGCGCAAGAAAGAGGCGGCAGGGAGCCGCCTCTTGTTGCTCCATAACAGCGCCACAGCAACCAAATTGTGCGGCACTGCTATGCGAAAAAAGGACTGTTAAAAAGTGGTTCCTTTTTGTGCCATTGCAAATAGCTTGCGGCGGCGTGAGAACGTCGCTGCTGCGCAGCTCCATTTGGATGCCACGCAGCAGTGACGTCATTGCTGCATGTGCCGTCTGTTAGGCGCCACACAGCGAGGATACCCTCATCACATGCAAGGGGCGAGGGGCGTGTGGCTGGGGTGCCCCTCGCACATGATGAGGAGGTCCTTTAGGGCCGCTGTGTACTGGGCCTAAGTTCCTTGGGGAGCCTTTTCTCCAAAACCAGTAACTCCGGCCCTGCTCTTAACAAAACTAGTACACCACACTAGCTCTCCATTTAATGGTTCTCTGTTAATCTCTGCATCCCATCAAAAACACTTGATTTAAACTATTATGTTTACACGTTCTTTCATTGATTCTGCAATTTCAGTTTTAGAATGCTGACTGGCTGCAGGCACAATAGCTGCGGGTACATTGGCTGGATGGTTCAGCTTCTTTTCATATGCCTTGGTTTGGTTTTGTGGAAGTGTTTTAGAGAACTACCAAAGTCACTGTAGATTGTTTTTATGGGTTTTTAGAATATGTGGCCATGTTCTAGAAGTGTTTATTCCTGACATTTCGCCAGCAGCTGTGGCTGGCATCTTCAGAGAATGCTGGCATGGGGTATATATACTGTATGACCCTTAGTTGAGGGGAAGCAATCTGCATGTTAATCTGTGTGTTGATCTGTTGTTGATTTGTTGTTGAATGGCAAACCCTCAGGATGTCTATTTGATTAGTGATCCATTGTCTGCTGGGGAAACCCCTGGGTGATATTCATTTGCTCACGCTGGGTCTTGATTTTGATGTTTTTCAGGACTGGTAGCCAAACTTTGCTTACATTCAGGGTTTTTTCTTTCCTGTTGAAGTTGTCCAGGTGTTTGTGGATTTCAATGTCTTCCCTGATAGTTGTTGACATGATCCAGAATTTCAGCATTTTCAAATAGCATTTTATACCTAGGCTGGTTTACAACGTGTTCTGCTACTACTGATTTTTCTGGCTGACCCAGTTTGCAGTGTCTCTCATGTTCCTTGATTCATGTTTGAACACTGCATTTAGTGGTTCCTGTGTAGACTTGTCCACAGCTGCATGGTATACAGTAAACTCCTGTGGCTGTGAGAGGGTCTCTCCTGCCCTTCGCTGAGTGCAGCATTTGCTGAATTTTCTTGGTCGGTTTGTAAATCATTTAGAGGTTGTGTTCCCTCACCAGTTTCCCTGTTCTGTCTGTGACTCCTTTGATGTATAGTAAAAATACCTTCCCTTTGGATGGTTGTTTGTCTTTACTCCTATAGGTTTTTCTGGGTCTGGCAGCCCTTCTGAAGTCTGAGTTGGAGTAACCATTAGCCTGTAAAGCCCAGTCTAGGAGCTCCAACTCATCTTCCAGGAAATGGGGTTCACAGATCCTTTTTGTCTGGTCTACCCATGTTTTTTATTCTGCTTCTTCTTCTTCTTCTTCTTTTTTTTTGTCCTGGATGATGGTTGGAGTTCTTGTATAGGTTTCTGTCCATGTGTGTAGGGTTTCTGTGTACCACATGGCCCAAATATTGGTTCAGTTTGCAGATGACCAGGACATCAAGGAATGGCAACATTTCTTCCTTTTCTTTTTCCATCATGAATTGTATGGTCAGGTGGATAATGTTCAGATGGTTCAAAAACATGGTCAGATCTCCTTCTCCGTGGCTCCAAATGGTGAAAGTGTCATTGTAGATTATTTTAAAAGTAATTTGTCAAAGCTGATCATGTGCATCTTCTTTACCCTGCTGCAAACCACAACAAAGTTTCTAGTGATGGCCTAGCAAAAAGGGTTATCCTGTGCCTGTACAGAACACCATTTGGAATGTTTTAGAAAGTTATGTAAACATTTTGGCAGTAACCCCACCTAACCCCAGTTCCTTTTTGTATGCTGTTGTATGCTATTTTGTATGCTTTTGTATGCTGTTTTGTATGCTGTTGCACCTACATTGTAAAGAACCAATTCAGTTCAGTTTCAATTCAGCTTCCCATTTCATTTGAACTTTGGCCCCTAGGATACTGGCTTGGCCACTTTTGTTTAGTCTTTTCCATCTAGCATTTAGCAGTGAAAACCACGCTCACCCTCTGGACTCAGATTTCTTTCTGCCATGTGTCTCTTCTAGCACCAAACTTTCCAGATAGGATGGACTTTCAAGGTGTCTTTGTTAGGAAATGACATTTATGTGTCCACAAGATAGAGCTGTAGCGGAACCTATTACAGTTCCAGTGGCAGTTGACAGTTGACACTTGCATTATGGAATGTTGATGCTGTCAGTCCTTCTGAGAGAGAGTGTCAGTTACGACAGTTGGTGTTAGAGTAACTGCCTCTCTGGTTTTGTTGTTATGGTTGTTTGGTTGGCAAAGTAACTTATTTATTAAAGTAACTTCTTTATTAAAACCCTTGTGAAGGCTTGAAGTGCTCTTGTCATTATTTCTCAAGCCGGGAACTTAAGGCCGTTTGCAGTGGTGAAGGAATATTTTTCTTCTTGGCCTGAATACCTTTGCAGACATCTCTTCGGATTCCTTCTCCCTGGTGTCCTGTCAACGTGGTTCAACTCTGTAGGTGGTCGTGGTGGACACAGTGTGCCTTTCCATGCCCTAAAAGCCTTCACACCACAAGCACAGAAGAATAGAGAATTGCAATTAAAGGTACACCTTTACAAACAGGCCCTTCATCCTCAACCTACATGGCTGTCCACTGCAACTAGGATGGACACTGCTGAGAAGTGCAACCACCCATTAACATTACCAGCTGTTGGTGCTGAGACCAATCATTTTTCCCGTGATGGTGGTGGAAACATCCTATATCATGGGTTGATTCCATCTCTTGCTCCGAAATAGGCAGGAAAAACAGACTTGAATGAGTCACCACCAGAGGGAGCAACCCCCACCATGAGTCTTTTTCCTGCCTTGGCTCTGAGTAGCTTTGTTTTTCCTTTCTCCTCCTTCCTTTACTTTGTCTTAAAGTCTTTAATATTTCTTCTATTCTTCCTATATTCATGATCTATTCTCTCCTGCCTTGGCAACTACCTCCAAAAACAACTATGTTTTCTTTAGTTTTTGCTCTATCCTTTTGACTTTCTAACCTTTTTTGCTGGAGCAAAGCCAGGCAGGGACAGACAGTTCAGAAGCTGCTGTACTGGAAGGCAACTAGGCCCAACTCCAGCATTAAAGAAGACAGTCTAGTCATGTCTGGCTGAAGGAGCTAAATGACCAGAGAGCCCAGGCGCGGCCGGAGGAGGGAGATCCCTTTGTCCTTGACAAGATGCACTCCACTGCAAACTTCAACCCTGGCAAGGGGTCTGGGCAGTGAGATTGAAAACCTAAAAGGAATTGGCACAGTGGAAGAGGGAGATCTCCCTGTCCTTAACCAAATGTCACCGCACTGCAGACACCAACCCCAGCTGGTGGTTTGGGCAGTGAGATGGAGAACCTAACAGGACCTTGGCATGGCTGGAGGAGGGAAAACCAATTGTCCTTGGCCAAGTTGTGCCCCACTGCAAACATCAAACATGGCAAGAGGTTTGAGCAGTGAGAGAGAGGGGGGAGGGGGCAGATTTGAAGAGGTGAGTGGTGATCTGATTTCTAATCCTATGTTTGTGGTTTAAGCTTCATCCCAGAAGTTTGTTTCTGGCTTGCATTCCCAGTTTTGAAGGAGACTTCAGTTACTTCAGAAGTGCGAGTGGAGAGTTTCCCGCCAAAACCAACTGCCACCTCCTCTCATTCCTCCATGATCTACTCAGACTGAAGGGACCAGAGAGGATTTTTCAGGTTCAAAGAGTCTTCTCTGTCTGCCCCATCATCCCCTAGTTTGGAGGTTTCAGTCACTCCCTGGGGGGAATTTAGCCAAGACATTTATTTATTGTGCTTGCCTTTTTAAAATAAGAGGCAAAGCTGGAACTGAAGGTGTGGCAGCAAGGCAAAAGAGGACAGGCCTGCTCCTTCTGCTAACCAACATGCTTCTAGTAAAACAAAGGAAAGTAGTAACTGTAACTCATTCTGTTCTTTTTTTCATTGGCACTCTCGACAGTGATAGGGACATACTGGAAATACAGTAGTGGGGCCTTTCTATATACTGTATCCATAATTTCACAGTGTCCTGATCAGATCTGATTCTCTTCCATAGGGTATAATAGATGTCAAGTTGTGCTTTCCTTCCTATCCAGACATGGTTTTCTGGTCCTCATGGAAAGAACAACATAGTTCCATTTCAGAACCTAGAACACCTTGGAGTGGTTGTAGACACGTTGCTGACAAGAGTCTATCTGACCAAACAAAGGGTAAGAGCCATGAATAACACCCTCAAGCAGGGAGGTTGTTCCCAGTTAACTGACCTAGTGTTACTGGCACACCTAGAGTGCCTGATCTGCTTCAGTTAATAGTTTGGCATGAACATGATTTCATACAAGAAGCCTACAGTGGTTCACCTAGCTGTATCCAAAACAGATGGCACAGATAAATCACCTGCTCTGGCATGTACCAAAGATGTTCAAATTCCTTTGAATGGTGGTTGTTGCTATCTGTCGAGAATGATTGTCTGAACTGGGCCTTGCTGGAGTTCCAAATACAGTAGAGTCTCGGTAACCGACCTTCGGTTAAACCGACACTCCGGAGACATCAGATTGGGGACAAAAGTCCCCTCAGCTGCCGCCTCCCCTTGAGTCCGGAGGTCCCGCCCCTTTCACCTCGGCAGCCTCCCTGATTGGTTGGGAGGCTGGGAAGGGGCGGGACTTTTGGCTGCCTACAAGCCCCAGGGGGCTTTGGCAGCCGGAAGTCCCGCCCTCCCACCCTCCCAACCAATTGGGGAGGCCACCGAGAGGAAAGGGGCGAGACATCCGGCCGCGAGACCCGCTGGGGCTTGCAGTCCCATCTCTTTCTTCTCCCTGCGGTTTCTGGCAGCTCCAGGGAGAAGAGGAGGAGGCAGCCCTCACCCATCTCTTCCTCCCCGTGAGTGCCTGCACTCGCGGAAGGAAGGGAGAGGAGGAGGTCCCCCCACCCATCCCTTCCTCCCTGTGGGTGGCTGCACCCACGGGAAGGAAGGGAAGAGAGGAGGCAGCCCCCCACCCGTCCCTTCCTCCTCGGGTGCCTGCACCCGCAGGAAGGGGAGAAGGAGGCGGCCCCCACCCATCCCTTCCGGCGGGTGGCTGCACCCACGGAAAGAAGGGAGAGAAGGAGGAGGCCCCCCCACCCCCGTTCTCTCCGTGGGTGGCCTGCGCCAGTGCTGGCACTCACAGGGAGAAGGGAAAGAATCATAGAATCATAGAATCTTTAGTATCAAAGAATGGAAGAGAACCACAAGGGCCATATAGTCCAACCCCCTGCCATGCAGGAAATCCAAATCAAATCATCCCTGACAGATGGCCATCTAGCCTCTGTTTAAAGACCTCCAAGGAAGGAGATTCCACTACACTCCAAGGGAGTGTGTTTCCACTGTCGGACAGCCCTTACTGTCAGGAAGTTCTTCCTAATGTTGAGGTGGAATCTCTTTTCCTGTATTGCATCCATTGTTCCGGGTCCTAGTCTCTGGATCAAGTGAAAACAAGTCAGCTCCCTTCTCCGTATGGCATCCCTTCAAGTATTTAAACAGGGCTATCATATCACCTCTTAACCTTCTCTTCTCCAGGCTAAACTCCCCAGCTCCCTGAGTCGTTTCTCATAGGAACAAGGTTTCCCAGACATTTCATTCATTCCATTTTAGTCCCCTCCTTTGGACAGGGCCTTTTCTCAATGTCCTTTTTTGAATTGTGGTGCCCAGAACTGGACACAATATTCCAGGTGGGGCCTGACCAGAGCAGATACAGTGGCACTATTACTTCTCTTGATCTAGATACTATACTTTATTGATGCAGCCTAAAATTGCATTGGCCTTTTAGCTGCCGTATCGCACTGTTGACTCATGTTCAACTTGTAGTCTACTTGGGCTCCCAGATCCCTTTCACATGTAGTTTCATTCAGCTAGGTGTCCCCCATCCTATATCTGTGCATTTCATTTTTCTCCCCTAAGTGCAGTACCTTACATTTTTCTGTATTGAATTTTCATTTTGTTAGCTTTGGCCCAGCTTTCTAGTCTATTCAGATCATTTTGAATGTTGATCCTGTCCTCTGGAGTATTAGCTATTCCTCCTAATTTGGTGTTATCTGCAATAACCACTTCACCCCACCCATTAACCAAGTCACCTTGTTGGTTAGAATCAGATCCAAAATAGCTGATCCCCTTGCTGCCTCTTCCACCTTTTGGACAATGAAATTGTCTTCCAGGCAAGTGAGGAATTTGCTAGACCTTGAGGATTTTGCTGAGTTTGACTTCCAGCAAATATCAGGATAGTTGAAGTGCGCCCATCATTGCTACATCTCTCTTTTCTGACTGTGTGGTCATCTGTTCTAGAAAGATATCATCCAATTCCTCAGTCTGACTTGGGGGTCTGTAGTAGACTCCCACCGTAACATCCTTGTTGTTTCCCTCCCCTTAATTTTTATCCAGATGCTCTGCACCTGGCTTCCATGATTGATGTCCTGGATCTCTCTCACTGGTGTAAATTTTCTTTGACATATAGTGCTATTCCTCCTCGTTTCCTGTTTGGGCCTATTTCTCCTTAAAAAGGGTTAGACCCCTCTATTTCTACATTCCAAGCATGAGACCACCCACCAGGTTTCAGTGAAGGCCTATTATATCATATTTTTGCTTTGTTGTACTAGGAGTTCAAGTTCATCTTGCTTTTCCCACTCTGTGCATTGTGTAGAGACATCACATACCATGGGTCCCATTTACTTGCTGCTTGTGCAAGTTTTTTTTGGCCTCCCACTGTTGGGTCCTTGCACTTTTTTTCCTTGTTTCCTCTATGTCGTTTGACTATTTTCTTTCTCCAGCCTTCGCCTTCCTTAATATTGTCTCCCTTCCCTCCCACGGAACTCAGTTAAAAGCCTCCTGATCAAGTTCTTGAGACTGTTGGCAAAAACATTTCTTCCAACTGGCGTGAGATGCAACCCATTCCGTTGCAAGAAGTCCCTCCTCATGGAACCGCAGCCCATGATACAAAGAATCCAAATCGTTCTCGGTGCAACATCTGTTCACATCCGCTATTTTCCTCTCCCTTCCGGACCGTGCCCTTCACTGGCAGAAGAGACAAGAGGACAACCTGTACATCCATTTCTTTCAGCTTCCTACCAAGCACCTCGTAATCCCTTTTGATGTTCTGCGCAGGCTGTGTCTTGCAGTATCATTGGTTCCCACGTGGACCAAAAGGAAGGGTAATTGGTCAGTAGACTTGATCAGTCTGTCAGCCTCTCTGTCACATCCCGGATCTTTGCCCCTGGGAACACAACACCTCTCGAGACATCTTGTCAGGCCTACAAATCACTCTGCTTCTGTACCCCTCAGCAAGGAGTCCCCACTACGACCAAACGCCTCCTACGAGGTTTAGCAGCTGTTTCCTTGGGTGGGACTTTCAGGCTTGCCTGCTCTGTCCCTGAAGTCTGCCCATGCTGCTTCTCTTCATCCTCCTTGATAAGGGAAAGAGCTTCGAATCGATTATCTAGCTGCAAGCTCCCCGAACAATCCCTTCTTGGCCTACTTCTCTGTGTGACATTCTTTCCCAGCTGTCTGCCTCCTGTGTATGTGAAGTGACATCCATGGCTCCACATCTTCCTCTGTGTGTGTATTTGTCCAGGATTGTTTAGTTCTGTTGTGTCCAGGAAATCCTCCTGCCCCTAATATGCTGAAGTGTAGCTACTCTGGACTCCAGCTGCTGCACTTTCTCCTCCAAGAGGGCTACCAACTTGCACTTGGGGCATGTGAAGTTCTCCACTTCTGTAGGCAAGAAGACAAACATCCCACAAGTGTTGCAGGTGACTGCCGTGGTTCCGTTGGTCCATACTGAAAAGTCTTAGAAATTACTGGAACAGGACTGTGAGCTTCCTCCTGAAAAAAAAATCCTCCAGAAAACACCAACGTTAAAGCTCCGATGTTTCAACAATTTGTGGCAGTCGCTCAATCACTCTGCCTCTGCTGTAGATTTCCCTTGGATGAAAAAAAAAATGAAATAAAATAGAATTAAAATTTTGCAACGCCATTGCTCTGGGAGGAGTAATATAGAGCTAGTCTGCTAGCTCCGCCCCCTAGTGACTCACAGATGTGACTACAAAAGCACACTCTTCCCTAGAGTTTTTTAAAAAATTAAACAGTCACCACTTAAAATGGCTGCCCAGCTACCTCTCTCCTCCTCCTCTCTGTAGCAGGAATTGGGTTGCAGAGCTGTGGGATCTGGACAGCAGGTGATTGTGCAAGGTCACGGAGTGTCCAGAGAGGACAATAACATTTATGTAAATATTCTGGTGTCATCTGGAATGGTGGACAGTAATCCAGGTAACACAGGGAATTGTACAGAGAAGTGATTGAGCCTAGATTGCCACATAGAAAAAGTGTATATAAGTTCAAATCATCTTTGTACAGTGTGGGTTTTGTAGCTGGTGTTGTGTATAGCTCTGTGTGTGTTTTGCACCAAATAAACAGTGGCCTCTTTGGAGAAAGGCCAGCCTACGGTGCTTAATCTAGCAGCTGTTTTTCCTGGCAAAGCTCCAGTCTGCCAATTTGTCTATCTACTCACAAGATACAAAATTACCTGCGTTTATCTCCTATTTCCCAACACTTCTAGCAAGAGATGGTTGTATCATGACAGTTGGCAAAAACGTTTTGCCAGTAGTCTGAAAAAATTTGATCAGGGGGCTTTAAACTGGTTATGTGGGGGAGGGAACAGTTTCTGGAAGGTAAAGGGGCTGGAGAAAATAGTCAAACTGTCATAGAGGGAACAGACAAACAGATGCAAGGACCCAAATGGGAGGCAAAAAAACTTGCACAGGCAGCAAGTAAAGGGACCCTGGTCTGCAATGTCTCTACACTAATGCACAGGCATGGAAATAAGAAAGATGAAGTGTGAACTCCTAGCACAACAAAGCAAATATGATATAATAGGCCTCACGAAACCTGGTGGATGAATTCTCATGATTGGAATGTAGAAAAATAGAGGAGTAAACCTTTTCAAGAGAAACAGGCCAACAGGAAAGGGGGAAATAGCCTTATATATTCAGGGACTTTTAAACCATGAAAAGATGCAGAACATCAATCCTGGAAGCCAGGTGGAGAGCATCTAATAAAAATTAAAGGGCAGGGGAACAACAAGGATGTTACGGTGGGAGTCTACTACAAGACCCCAAGTCAGACTGAGGAATTGGATGATGCCTTTCTAGAACAGATGACCACACACCAAAAGGAGAGATGTAGTAGTGATGGGTGACTTCAACTACCCTGATAGTTTCTGGAAATCAAACTCAGCCAAATCCTCAAGGTCTAGAAAATTCCTCACTGGTCTTGGAGACAATTTCATTGTCCAAAAGATGAAGAGGCAACAAGGGGATCAGCTGTTTTGGATCTCATACTAACAAGCAGGAATGACCTAGTTAATGGATGCAAGGGGTGGGATCCTTAGGTGGGAGTGATCATGTACTCCTGGAGTTTGTTATACAATGGAAAGGAGAAGCCAGGCATAGTCAAACACACATCTAGACTTAGGAAGCGGATTTCAGTAAACTTAGAGAATTATTGAGGGTGATCCCATGGTCAGAAATATTGAAAGGAAGCAAGGACGTATCGGGGGGGGGGGTTGTTGGGGGGTTGGGGACCCCCCCATCAGGCCCTGGGGGCGTTCAAGCCCCCTTCCTCCCCCCCCCCCCCATTAAACCACGGCGAGGGAACAGAGGAAAGACAAAACAAAAGTCCCTCTTTTCCCTGCTCCGTGGCTTTAATGGAGGGGGAGGAGGGAGGAAGGACTTGAACGCCAGTTGCAAGCTCAGAGAGGGGGGGAAAGAGAGAGAGAGAGAGAGATCCCTGTGACCCTTTCGCTTTCGTTTCCTTCAGAGTCCGGCTTCCACCCTCCTCCTCCTCCTCTCTTCCTCCTCCCCCCTTCCTCCCTTGTGCTTTTGCACAATTTTACTGAGCTTCAGCAAAACCCTGAACCACTATGCCTTGTATAATTCAATAATTCAGTAATTGATCTAAACCTTCAGGATTTTCAAGTTTCCTTGAGTTGGGGGTCAGACAGATGCTCTCAGGGGTCAGTTTGGGGTTTTGGAAGTCCAGAGAAAGGAGACTCAGACTCTACTCTGGACATTTCTCCTGAGAATGGACTCATTGTTTTCAAAAACAGTCATTTCTGGATTTTTGCAACAACAAAAAAGTGGTGGGTCTGCGATGCAAAAAGGCAAGAGGCTTCCCTCCAGCCTTGTTTTTTTCTCTTTTTTAAAGACAAATAGAATAAAACACAGTTAGCTGGCCCTTTTTCAGCATGTCAATGGGGATGCTTGATGGAGAGTTCCTGCATGGCAGAATGGGGTTGGACTGGATGGCCCTTCGTGGGGTCTCTTCTAACTCTATGTTTTTTATGATTAATTAATAATATATGGAATCAATCTAAGATGAGAATCGTGGCTGTGGAGTCCTATGGCCCTGCTCCAGGCAATGCTAGACTGCAGGCCCCATCATCAGCAGCACCACAGACTGATGGGAACTGCAGTTTAATAAGGCTGCACACTGCAAAAATCCAGTTCGACACTGCTTTAATGCTATGGAAAATCCTGCGATTTGTAGTATGTGTGCACCAGAGCTCTTGACAAAGAAGGCTAAATGTCTCACAAAACTAACAATACCCAATATGTTGTTGTTGTATTTTCTTTTATATCCCGCCTTTCTCCAATATACAGACTCAAGTGTGGATTTCCATAGCATTAATCTATAGTATATCTTTTACAATGTAGATGGACACCTCCATTACATAATTTGTTGAGGAGGCTTTGACTGGGAGTTCTGCAGGGCAGAATGGGGTTGGACTGGATGGCCTTGGGTGTCTCTTCCAACTCTATGATTCCATGATTCTGTAGCACTCGAGCCTACTGTGATTTAATAGTTTTTAAATGTATAAAGGATAAGTCTTATAATGTAAGCCATGCACTGATGGACTATGGCACTATAATTTTTTATTGATTGATTTTATACCTGACCTGTCCTTCTCCCAAAATAGGATTCCTTTAAAGGGTTTTGTTTAATATAAAAAGAAAGGAACGTATAATGGCTTGAATTAAAAATTATGATAGATAATAGATAGATAGTAGATAGTATGAATGATGCTCTTGGAATTAAAAGGTGTGGTGTGTGTCTCAAAATTAAAAATCCCTCTTGGAAGTGGGAATGAAATGTGTGGATGCAGCCTGGGTTCGTAGCTCAGCTCAATGTTGGAATACAGTGTTCAAGCATGAGCAGAGTGTCTCTGAGCATGAACAGAGTGGCTGCCGCTCATTGCTCGGCGCTGCACTTTGCTTTATCGAGCTGAATTTATCTGATGTAAACACCTTCAGAGGAAGGACTCATTTTGCATCTACACTGAAAAAATAATCCAGTTTGATGCCACTTTAACTGCCCTTGGCTCCATTTGTGAAATGCGGGATCTGTAGTTTGTGTGGCACCTGACAGATGACTCAACTACAGCTCGCAAGATTCCATTGCAGCAGAAGCCATAACGGAAGTTAAAGTGTGGCCATCAAGGTGTCGAGGGAAAAACCTCGACCCTCTTTTGTGGTCTGGGGGGGCTCTTGCCTCTCAAAATGGTGGCACTTAGTCTGACCCCCCCCTTCCCAAAATCCTGGCTACGTCCTTGAGGGAAGGGAGTTCAGTACGGATGGGAGTTTCTCAAAAGAGAGATACTGAAGGACATACTCAAACAGTTCCAGTGAGAAAGAAAATGGGAGGTGTCTCAAGAAACCAGGATGGTGACTAAGGAACTTTCAACCGACCTAAGTTTGAAACGGAACATGTCAAGAAATGGAAAAAGGGGAAAGCACAAAAAAAGAATTCAAAGAAATAGCAGGCATGTGTAGGGGTAAAGTCAGAAAAGCTAAGCGTAGCAGATGCTCAGGCTAGCTAAAGAATTAAAAGAGATTTTTTGATATGTCCGCTGCAAAAGGAAGAAGAAGGAAATGGTAGGGCCACTGCGTGGAAGATGGCAAAATGTTAACAGGGGACAGAGAAAAGGCAGAATTACTCAACACCTCTTGTCTCAGTCTTCTCAGAAAAGGAAAGGGGGCTCAACCTGAGGATAATGGAGCAGAGGACAGAATAGGGGAATTTCGCACAGAATAAGTAAAGAGATAGTAGAGGAATACCTTGTTAATCTAAATGAATTTAAGTCTCCAACCAGATGAACTACATCCAAGGATACTAAAGAACTGGCAAATGTATATTGGAGTCATTGGCAACGTATTTGAAAACTCCTGGAAAACAGGAGAAATCCCAGCAGACTGGGAGGAGGGCAAATGTTGTCCCATCTCAAAAAGGGGAAAAAAGAGGATCCCACAATTATTGTCCAGTTAGTCTGACATCAATACCAGGAAAGATTGTAGAGCAGATCGTTAAACAGAGAGTCTGTGAACATCTAGAAGGCAATGTCATAATCACAAAAAGTCAACATGGTTCAGATAAACAAGTCATGCCAGACAAATCTGATCTCTTTCTTTGATAAAATTACCAGCTTGCTAGATGAAGGGAATGCTGTGGATATGTATATCTTGATTTCAGTAAGGCCTTGACAAGGTTTCCATGACATTCTTGCAAACAAGCTTGTAAAATGTGGGGCTAGACAAAGTAACTGTTACATGGATTTGAATTGGTTGACCAGCCGAACCCAAGGGTGCTCAACAATGGCTCCTTTTCAGCCTGGAGAGAAGTGACCAGTGGGGTCCCACAGGGCTCTGTCCTGGGCCCAGTGCTATTCAACATCTTATCAATGACCTGGATGACAGAATTGGGAGCATACTTATCAAATTTGCAGATAACACCAAATTAGGAGGAATAGCTAATACTCCAAGGACAGGATCAACATTCAAATGATCTGAATAACTAGAAAGCTGGGCCAAAGCTAACGAAATGAAATTCAATGCAGAGAAATGTAAGGTACTGCACTTAGGGCAGAAAATGAAATGCACAGATATAGGATGGGGGACACCTAGCTGAAAGAAACTACATGTGAAAGGGATCTGGGAGCCAAGTAGACTACAAGTGAACATGAGTCAACAGTGTGATACGGCAGCTAAAAAGGCCAATGCAATTTTAGGCTGCATCAATAAAAGTATAGTACTAGATCAAGAGAAGTAATAGTGCCACTGTATTCTGCTCTGGTCAGGCCCCACCTGGAATATTGTGTCCAGTTCTGGGCACCACAATTCAAAAGGACATTGAGAAACTGGAGCCTGTCCAAAGGAGGGCGACTAAAATGGTGAAATGTCTGGAAACCTTGTCCTATGAGGAACGACTCAGGGAGCTGGGGATGTTTACCTGGAGAAGAGAAGGTTAAGAGGTGATATGATAGCCCTGTTTAAATACTTGAAGGATGCCATACGGAGAAGGGAGCTGACTTGTTTCACTTGATCCAGAGACTAGGACCCGGAACATGGATGCAAGCTACAGGAAAAGAGATTCCACTCAACATTAGGAAGAACTTCCTGACAGTAAGGGCTGTCCGACAGTGGAACACACTCCCTTGGAGTGTAGTGGAGAAGCATTTAAATAAGCAGTTTCAAAATCAAAATGTCTCACAATTTTCTTTTCCCTAGCTGCCAAAGCTAACACCAGCCTCAGACTTTCTGACTTTGCTGTTGGGGGAGAAGGCTTGTCAAAGTTCTCAAACCTCTGCTGAGCAAAACCTTTTGCCACCAACCGCTTTGTACTTTTGAGTACATCTCATCTGGCTTTCCTTCTCTTATAAACCCATTTGCAACCTTGTGATTCTTGGGTCTTTCAACAACATCATTCACTTCCTTTTCCAACAATGACAAAAGCTCCCTGTCCATTGCAGAAACACCACTTCTCATGTTCCTCCACAGGATAACACTGCAAATCTCTGAAATTCTCTGGCTCATCAGCCACCACAGTACAGGCTCTTGACCTGTACTACAAACGTTGTGGAGGTCTGCTCACCCTTTGTGTTTCCTGGGCACAATCATCTTTGTTTTAACCCTCTCATCCTCACTCTCAGAGCTGGTCTGAACCTCAGTGACTTTCACTGGCACCTGTTCAAACTTCCTTAGTTGTGATGGGAGAGTGAAGTGAAGGTTGTGTTTGTGTTTGTTGTTGTGAAGTACTAGCTTGACTCTGGTGAAGACTCTTTTTCTCTCACCCTTCCATCCAGTACTTATCTCTTTTTGTCCCCCTCACAAAAACCTCTAGTTGGCATTCAACCTTTCCAACCAGAGTGCTTTTCAAATTGGTACTTCGGACATCAGAATTTCCCCTGACCCAGGTGAAACTGTTACTGTTACCAGAGTAGCCCACAAACATGATCCTGCGCCATTTGAGCTTACATTTCTTTCTAAAGGTTGTTGGCACATTTGCGTACTGTCCAAACACTTTGAGGTATTTAGGTTAGGAGGTCTGCCATATAGCATCTGGTATGGGGTCTGCTTATGGCCGAGTTCCACATCTATGGCTATGTGGTTTGCTGTCTGAATCGCCTCTTCCCAAAAGTGATCAGGGGCTTCAGCATCTAGCATCTGCAGTCTTTCATCTGCTTTAATATCCCAATATGCCTCTCAGCCAACCCTCCTCCTGAGGGACTCTAGGATTTGTGTTGTTGTTGGGTATCCTCTCCTCCTTAGCCAAATTTCAGGTTGTTGACAAGAACTCACCCCCTGTCAGCCACCGAGGAACCCACCTTGTAGGTATTCCCTTTCTACCATATTGACCCAGTCCTTGAAAAAGTCAGCAGCTGCACTCCCCCCCCCCCCCCCCCAGGATTTTCACATATGAATACCTGGTGTGGCGATCTACAATCACCATGAAATACTGGTTGCCACCAATGGTTTTGGTCAAAGGGCCAGCCAAATCTGCATGGACAATTTGGAATGGTCTTTGGGTGGTGCATTTGGTCTGTTTGGCCACAGGAAAAACTCTCACTTTATCCTGCTGCAAACCGAACAGACTGAATGGGGTGAGCATGGATTTATTTTCAGCTCAGGACAAACTTCTCCCAGTTTTCCTAAACTGGTAAAAGTCACATGGCCCAGTATACGATGAAAATAATGTGAACAGTCTGAGTGCAAAGGCACATTATTGACTGCAGCACATTCTCCCTTGTTTACCATGTAATACATTTTGTTTATCTTTAGTGCTTTTGCACACACCTGATCACCCATGCTGATCACACACTCATCCACCTGAAACCTTAATGTATATCTGTCTGTTGTCAGCGCAGACACACTAACAGGACAATTTTGCAATTTGGGGACACATAAGACATTTGCAAAGTCCTGCCCAAAGCTTGGGATGTATACAGTTCCCATGTTCTTTACCTCCCTGGGTGCACCATCAGCCATTGCCACTGAATGTACATTGGGAGCAGTCCTGTTCTTCAGGAGCTGGGGGGAATTACACATATGCCCTGAAGCCCCAAAATCCAGAACCCAAACACTGTCCTCTGTGACAGCCGCTGGGCTTTACAGTTACTGTCCTTTACCATAGCTGCAGCACCCTTCCTAGTCCCAGGATCTGCGGGCTGCTTCCTCCTTGCCACTGCAAGCTTCCAGCAGTTTCTCCTCACATGGCCAGTCTTGTCGCAGTAGGAACAGCTTTTCTCATTGGACACAGCTGCCTTCTCTGGCTGAAGCTCTCTCAGAGCCGCTGGTGGGTGTGTAGAGCTTGGCATTGCCCGCTGCGGTCTCCTGAGCCCAGCCGCGAACTGATGTCGCTGGCTCTCCTCTAAGACACACGCTGACACCAACTCCACAGCCATCTGGTCCTCAGGCACCCCCTGAAAACTATGTAGGATGTGCTCATAGTCCTCAGTAAGGCTGTCCAACAAGATGTACGCCTTTTGGTTGGCTGGCAGGTTGACGTCTCGCATCTCGACTTGGGTGTACAGATCCTGCATTATTTCCAAATCCTGCCCCTGCCCCTGCTGCATCTTATATGCGTACAGCCTCCGACACCAGATCATCCTAGACAATGCTGTGCTACTCTGATGAACTTGCTTGAGCGCATCCCACACAGGCTTTGCAGTCCTCTTATTTCACACATGATTAATCTGGCTCGGTTCAAGGGGCAACAAAATTGTTGCTCTCGCCTTCCTATCATCTTCAATAGTGCCCTCCATAGGTCTACACTGTACTACATGCCAAAGGCCCTCCCTGACAAGGAGAGCTTCACAGTACTCAGCCTAGGAACTATAATTGGAGTTATTGAGTTTAGGAAACCTGGCTGCTGTCTCCATGGTTAAATAAGAACAACAAAGTCCAGGCAGTCTTCCCAACTTCCACTGTTCTGCATCTCTTTGCCTTCCGGCACTGGTGGCGTTGTAAGGAAATTCAAAAATTTTGGAGGATGGTTCATGAATCAATTCAGCAGATGCTAGGGGTAAAATTTCATATGAACCCCAAACTTTATTTACTAAATATGACTACAGTCCTGGATTCTGAGGATGAAAAACAGCATCGGAGAATTATATTATACCTTGTGACTGCAGCTAGATTTGATATTGCTAAATTATGGAAATCTGATGGGGTACCAACATGGGATATGTGGATGCAAAAAGTCAACGATTACAGAATTGATAGGCTATCTTGTAATATTCAAAATGATTAACAGGGCAAAGAGTGGAAAAGAGTGGAAATTTTTTTTGGCCGCTTGGGAAAAAGAATGGGATATGAACTTAAGCCTCATTGAGACCTGATATAAGCTAAATTAAGTGATCAAATTTGAAAAAGTAGGTCTACTTATGTTAATTTTGTTTATACCTGATGAACTATAGGTCAACAGACGAACGAAACGGCGAGACTCCTGTTTTAGCAAAAGCATTAGGGGGAAGGAACCAAATCTTATGATGTTACGCTATTAGGGATAGTGCGAGGAAGAGTTAGAAGGAAACTTTGTTAACTATTAATAAGATATTTTGCTGTCGTGTAAGGGAATATTATATTTTTGTTGGTTAGAATGTGTAACATGATGTAAGAGTTTGGGTAGACTATTTAGTAAGAGAAGTGATCGTTTCTAAACCACAAGAACTCAAGGAAATGCTAGTTTGGGTCAAGAAGACAACTATTATTTTAAAAAGGATTACTAATACTGTATGGTATTTGTATTGGTATTGTTTGTGTATTGTTTTCTTTATGTGTGAAATAATAATAAAGAATATTTGAAAAAAAAATAACTCTCTAGGACTTCCTGGAACCTAACTGGTTCCATCAGTCTTCGAGGATGGACCATTCTATTAAGTCTTCCACCCATGAGGGGGATATGGGTGGTAGCTTTCAGTCCCACCTTGACCAGAAAATGGTCCATCAGTGACAGTGTATGAGTCACCTCCGCCCACGGACATTCCTGTTCCATACTAAAGACCACATCAAGGGTATGACCTGCGCAATGTGTTGGCCCTGAGACTAATTGAGACAGGCCCATATTTGTCATGGAAATCATGAACTCCTGAGCTGTGCCTATTAGATCTAGGGTTATGGACATTAGATCTTTACTATACTTGATGTACAGTAAAGTTTGACTAACTTGTCTTAAGATGGAAAGTTTATTAATTCTTGTGGCTTCCTATCATTGCATAGTGTATTGAATCTAGCAGATGGCAATATTACTATATCCATATAGGATATTCCAGCTGAAAGAGAAGTAGATTGAAGAAAGTTGAGATCTTCCTCTCCTTCATTAAGACAATACAATGCTACATTCATTCTATAGAGTTGAAGGATATTTCCAAAGTGAGTGTCATCCTTGGGAATAATCAAATGGAATCTGTAGGATCAATTTTTGATTTCATACTATTCGACTTTTACTTTCTTCCAACAAACAACAGTACTTGGCTGATAAATGAGAACATTTAAAGATTTATTGCATAATAATTAGATTTTTACTAAAACAAGGTTTTCTTCTTTCTTTTCATCTTGGTTTTATATGCTGTGGGAAACATGTATGACACTTCACCCCATGCATTTCCTTGGGCATTTTAAAATGATTATTGTTTGTTGACAAGAAAATGATAAATGAACATAATTAGGCAATGATGACCCCCAGAGAGGAACATAGATTCTTTTCTGGGTGTTATGTGCTTCTACAGACCATATGTGCTTGTCTGATGTTTACAGAATCTTCATTAGTGAAGAGTGTTAATAGATAAGAAACTGAAATGTAGCATGAGTGGTCAAGATAAGGGCAAGTGTATGACCAATCTGCTTGATGATTTCCAAGGGGCTAGAGGCTGGGGAAAAACACACTGCAGTACAGCTTTAGAAAGTGGTCAGCCATTAGTATTCCATGCTTGCACCTCAGACTTTAACTGGCTTGCTTTCCTGGAGCATTGTGGCCTTTTCCCTCATTTGAAAATAGGTTTCATGAAAAATGTATTATTTGGGGGCCTTGGCTCTTCTGAACATCATCATTCATTTGACAAGTGGGAAATCCATGGAAGACCGGGACACATTACTTACAACCCCAAATTCTCATGAACACTCTGATGACATTGGGAATGTGGAGGGAGAAGCCCAATTTGACTTTAAGGCCTTCCTGGAGAACCTGAAAGCTGAACTCCTGAGGAATTTGAATTTATCAGAGGTACCTTCAGAAGAGAAGATGAAAGAGGAACCACCCCAATTCATGATTGATTTGTATAATAGTTATAGCAAGGACAAGTCTTCCAGCCCCATATCCAATATTGTGCGCAGCTTCAGTCCTGAAGGTAGGAATTTTGGCTTTCCCCACCCCCCCCCCCAACAATTTGAACTACGATTTCCCTAGCATAACAGTTCCTTGTGTTCCAAGGTAAATTTTAATTGCTATTTTAAATGCACTACTAACAACTTTTAAACTTTTTGTTCCCTGTTTCCTTACGTTACACAAGAAATGGACATTTAAAAAATCTTGTATGCATGAAGCTGACAAGAACTGTTTTTGAAAACATCTTTGGTATTCATCCTCCTCTGGTTCATTTATTTAGAAGAGAAATTATGTTAAAAAGTTTTCTGGGGCTTGAATCATCTCCACATATTAATGAAATGCCTATTCTATATTACATTACATAGTAAGAATCAATATAATTTTCAGATTTCCCAAAGAGAAATGTGAGGGAGGTTGAGCCTCAGTAGTTATAAATTAGAACAGAAGGCCAACCTTTCTGAGGCTATACCAGAACAATGATACCAGATAACCACCCCAAAGAGTAATATTTTCAGCAGCATCCAAAGGAGGATACTTCAGAAAGCACAAGTTCTCAAGAAAGTGCTCTGAGCTATCAGTCATTTTCTTCAGTGAGGCACAGGAGGAAACTATAGCTATTTTCACGGATGCATCTATGTGGACTTAAAAAAATGAACACATATCAGTCTTGATTACATTCTAGGAAAAAAGAAATTAAAGCAAATTCAGATGGTATGGATTCAGCAATTCTCTTTATTGATAAGTATACGATATACAGTAAATGAAAGATACTCATAATGGCTTGGAGAGCTGCATCACATACTCACCACTACCAGGACTACACCCAAATGCACAACTTTTCTTATTTATTCTGTTGTCACATCAAGATCAGTTATGACAAGACCTGAGTCTGCTAGTGGGCATTATAGATTGGCAACTCCCTGAGAGAACAAGAAAAAGAAGCTTGTCAAAACTGATCTCCTGCTGATGTGTGTGTGTGCATGCACACACATATGTGGTGAGAGGGAGTGAGAGGCAGAACAAGGGTCAAAAAGAAAATATTTCAGAATATTTATGGTACAGTCTTCGACAGGTAGCCATTTTTGGGCAGGAACTGGATTGGATAGTACTTTAAACTGATCCATATTTTACATATATACATACGTTTAATATCAATATTCTTAGCTCTCATGATCATTGGGAATATCATTGAGCCTTTCCTGACCCCACCCACTTGGAACACAGGAAAAGGTCCAGGCTATGCTGAGAGAGGCATTAGCATGCTTCAAGACTTCTATGCTCTACCACATTCCCAAGGATGTCACTGGGACTTTCATCCTTTCATATTTTATGTTGCTTCTTTTACACAATGTGCCCAAGACAATTTATAATAACACAAGAACAATAAAAAACAAGAATACATGTGAAAAACAACATTGAAATAATACATTAATTTTAATAACAACTCAAAGAATTCATTTCATTGACAATCTCATTACAACTTTTTAAATTCTGTGTAAAATAAGGAATGAGCCAGTGTGGTGAGTGTTGGACTATATCTCTGGAGATCAGGGTTTGATATCCTGCTTGGCCATGAAAACCCAATGGATGAGTCACACACTCTGAGCCCCAGAAAAAGCCTTATTCAGAAACACAACAACAACAACAACAACAACAACAACAACATAAGTAATAGTGACCATTATTCAATTGATACAATTTACCAGTAATGCAACAGAGTGCATTCAGATATTAACAGATATAATCAGCAATCAGTTCCTCAGAAGTGAAAAATGCAAGAAAAGACTTCTTTGCAGCAGGCGATGCCTCCTGCAGCCTGCCTTCTCTCTCTGGAGACAGTTGCAAATATTTCCACAGAGATGGCTGAGGATGTAAATGTCCAATCATTGCCTTTGTATCCTGTGCAATGTTTCTTTTGCTTCTAGAAGGGATGTGATAGCTGTAGAGATATACAGAACCCCTCAAAGTCTCTCAGCAGTTTTATGTATATGTTATAGAGCATGGGGGACTTTGAGAGGTTCCATGGTCTAAGACATTGAACATGAATTTCCCAGCACCAATTTCTGGGCTGCCCCCTCCAGAAAGAAATGCAATCATTGTAAAACAGTGCCTCCAGGTCCCACCCAAGAGAGGCAGTTTGGAATAATACCTTGGTAGATGGTGTTGAATATTGCTGAGACCAAAAGGGACACATTCACTAAAAGCGACACATTCCCCTTGTCCAGTTTTAAATTCTAAGAGCTCTTCAAACTCTCTTCACCAAAGTGCTCTTTACTAAGAGGTTGTCCAGAGTTTCAGAGTTTGGTGCCACCCATCTGCAGATAATATTAGATTTCATGCCTTCATTCCAACTCCAAAGAAGCTACTTTGGTGTTAAACTAGTGTGCAGTGTCAGTAAGAGACTGGATGAAATTGAAGCTTCATCTGCACAAGACTGAGGAACTCTTAGTTGAAAGGCAAACCATGGACTAGAGATTCAATATAACATTGGAAGGGGTTATCTTCCCCCTGAAAACTTGAGTTTGCATCTTGGATGTCCACCTGGATTCAGCCCTGAGCCTGTTTTCCAGACTATCTGAAAGCAGTACCTGCCTAGTCACTGACTGAAATCTTTCTCTGAGTCCTACCACTCTCATAGTTGATAAGGACATAACAGAAAGCCTTCTTGATGGCTTTTCCAAGACTATGGAATTCCTCTACCCACCCATCCCCACACCCCCACACCCCGGTTTCATTTCAAAATACTTGGTGTTAATATAATAATATGTTTCACCGTTTTAAAATTGTTTTTCAGTGTTATACCTTTATTCTCTTTTACATATTATTGATATTCAAAGTTACCATGGATCTTGATCCCAGAGAAAAGTGGATAGAAAATAAATGAAATAATAATAATAATAATAATAATAATAAGTAGCAAGCCATTGAAACTGTAAGACACTAAAGATTCAAAACTAATCCTTACTTCCTGATAAATGTTATATTCCTCTATGGGAGGTAGTCATGATAATAATGTTTATCAATTTTCTTTTGCAGATATTGCTTCTCTTTCTTTACTTGAAATGAATCAACTTCAGAAGTGTATTTTGCTGTTCAATGTCTCCATCCCCTCACATGAGGATGTCACCAGAGCTGAACTCAGAATCCACATTGTATGTCAGAAGGCAACAGATTGTTTTTCTCATTTTAAAGGAACTATAGCTGTCTATGATGTCCTTGAATTAAATAATTGGGAGAAATCCAATAATCTCAAATCCTTACTAGTCTCAAAGGAAATCAAAGAATGTGGTTGGATGATGTTTGATATGTCTAGCACTGTGAAAAGATGGGTCAAGGCAGAAAAAACAATGAGTACCAATCAGCTGGAGATCGTAATAGAGAGTCATGTTCAAAGTGATCTTATCTATGGGAATGCATACATCAGTGTAACACCTGACCCCAACCATTTGCCCTTGCTGATAGTATTTTCCAATGATCCTAGTAACAGAATCAAGGAGAACAATGAGGAACTTGAAGAAATGATGGTGCATGAACAGGAAAGCATGCTTAAAAATTTAGTAAAGAGCAACACTGCCCACAAACAGAATGCTTTGTCCATTAATGGAATCCACCATCTTCTATCCAGAGGCAAACGAAGTGCTGAACTTAACCACTGTCGGAGAACCTCTCTCCATGTAAATTTCAAAGAAATTGGCTGGAATTGGATAATTGCACCTCAAGATTATGAGGCATTTGAATGCAAAGGGGGTTGCTTCTTTCCTTTGACTGATAATGTCACACCAACCAAACATGCTATTGTCCAGACCTTGGTGCACTACAAGAATCCCAAGAAAGCTGCAAAAGCCTGTTGTGTCCCAATTAAGCTGGATGCAATTTCCATGCTTTATAAAGATGATGCTGGGACCCCCACTCTGAAATACCAATATGAGGGGATGAAAGTAGCGGAATGTGGCTGTAGGTAGTATCGAGGACCTCTCCACAATTTAAACATGACATCACGCATACAGCTCTTTGTATAGAATGTCATTTGCTTGTAAATAAATGGCAGATTATGAAGGGTGCTGGATTTCAGCTTCAATTCCTACTGAGTTTCTTGCTCTCTCCCCTTATCCTGCCTCTTCCTCTTCTCACCCCCACTACATTGTGTGTGTATTTTACAGCTACAGCTGAATAACTCTCCTCTGAACCTACCCATGGTACTAGTAGTTATTAAAAATGTAAGATTGTAATGTAGTATTACATAATAAAACATTGTTGAGATTCTTGGCTTTATCATTGAGGACATTAGTCTCTTCTGCTTCTAATTGTTGCCAACCAGTGATATATTTAGAGAAGTCATTTCTCAAAGTGTATGGGGAGGTTTCTTGGTTTTTTAATAGGCCCCAACCACAAAAATAAGAAATTTGTGAGGAGGGGTTTTTAGGAAACATTTCCTTGTCATTTGTGGCAAAATAGTGTCCCTAAAATTATAGAATGATGAAAATGCTTGTTTCCATTCCTCCTCTTTTATTTCTAATGATACATGGAGCTACATTCTGATTCTAAGCCAAGTAATACCATCTTCCTTACCTATTTTCATACATAGAAAATACTTTCTATTTTCAAACTTTTTTGTGAGTTTGGTTTTGGATTATTTAAAAATCCTTAACATTTCATAATTTCTAAAAGTCTTTATTACACCAGCTCAGTGAGGTTGTAAATACAACAACAACAATTTATATGTCGCCTTTCCCATAGGATCAAAGAGGCTCACAATATTTGATAAAATACAATGTACAATTAAAATATAGCAATAGCAAATACATTTCTATACCGCTTATCAGTGCACTTAAGCACTCCCTAAGCAATTTACAAAGTATAAGCTAATTGCCCCCAACAATCTGGGTACTCATTTTAGCGACCTCAGAAGGATGCAAGCTTGAGTCAAACTTGAGCCTTTTTGCTGGTATTGAACTCGTAGCCTTATGGTTTGTGAGTGAGTGGCTGCAGTACAGGCATTTTACAACTGTGCCACCATTAGTTACCCCAAATTAACATAATTAGACATTAAAATAGATTAAGAAATAGTCAGTCAGAGACAAAAGCAAAGACAAAAGGATGAGCATTTTAGGTGTTCTGTACGGTGTTCTGTATTCATAGAAGACCTTGCTCTGATTGAGAGTTCCTGCATGGCAGGGGGTTGGACTGGATGGCCCTTGTGGTCTCTTCCAACTCTACGATTCTGTGATTCTATGAAGACCGGGTGGATCATTCAGGGAAGGCCTGTCAGAAGAGATCCGTCTTGACAGCCCTTTTGAAGTCATCAAGATTCGTGATGTTCTGGATCTCCTCTGAAAGGCTTTGAGGAGCTCTCAGTTTGCAGAAGGAGCTCAGAAATTAATTTGGGAGTGGCTGATGAGAAGGTTCTCTGGGTAACCAACACCAACCTGGTCTTTATTGGTTGAAGAAGGTTTTTCCCAGAGGACTTCAGTGTGTGGGGCAGATTGTATGGAAGGAAGTGCTCTCTCAAATAGGTTGGGCCCAAGCCATGTAGAGCTTTAAAAGTCATAACCAACATCTTGTACTGTGCCCGGAAATTAATTGATAGCTAGTGCAAAGATTTTAAAATAGGAGTAATGTGGTCACCTCTGGCTGTCCCGGTGACCACTCTGGCTTTCAAATTTTGGGCTAATTGAAGTTTCTGGACTAGGTACAAGAGTAGCCCCATGTAGAGTGCATTACAGAAATCGAGACTTGAGGTTATCAGAACATGTCCTACTGTTTCTAGGTCCCCCTGTTCCAGGAAAGGACGCAACTGGTGTAGTAGCTGAATCTGATAACAGGAACTCCTGACTGTTGCATTTACCTGACTTGACATCAAGAGCGACAAGTCTAGAAATACTCCCAGACTGTGAACACAGTCCTTTAAGGGGAATGTGACCCCATCTAGGACTGGTTGATCTATCCTTATACCTGGGTTAGTGGCCCCGATAACGAGTACCTCCATCTTATCCAGATTCAGATTCAGTCTGTTTTTCCTCATCTGGTCCATTACCGCTTTAAGACACTAATTGAGAGTAGAGATACTGTCTTGGTCTGAACTGTGGTCCAAGGTATGGAGACGTATATTTGGTGTCATCAACATACTGATAACACCGCAACCCATGCCTCCAGATGATCTCTTCCAGTAGCTTCATAATCATATAGATGTTAAATAGCATTAGGGACAGGATGGTTCCTTGAGGCATGCCAAATTTGAGCTCTCTCTTTGTAGAGCAACTGTCCCCAAGACAGTTTGGAATCTACCTGTGAGGTAGGATTGGAACAACTGCAATGCCGTGCATCCGATTCTCAACTCTCTCAGGCGTTCCAAAAAGATACTAAAAAGATCGAAAGCCGCTGAGATGTCTAAAAGTACGAGCAGGGTCACACTCCCCCTGTCAATACCTAGATGAAGAATACCAACCAAAGCGACCATGGTGGTCTCAACTCCATATTGTGTCCTAAAGCCAGTTTGAAATGGATCCAGATACTGTAATCGGTTTCATCCAGAACAGTTTGGAGTTGAAGGGCAGCAGCTCTCTTGATGGCCTTCCTCAAGAAAGGAAGACGTGAGACTGGTCTGTAACTACTCATATCCAGGGGGGTCTAAGGAAGGCTTCTTCACAAGTGGTTGCACGACCACTTCCTTTAAACAATATGCATTTGGCCTTTCCTGAGAGATGCGTTGATCACATTCTTCAAGTATTCTACTAAGCATCTCCTCCCTGGACGACCAGCCATGAAGGGCAAGGGTTGAGAGAGCATGATGTATTCTCTCCACGTCATTGGTACTCACAGACTCAAAGTGATCCAGTTTAATCTCATCTATGGAGTTGCTAGACACCTCACTGATCAATTCTGTTACAATACCGGTGTCCAAGTCAACTCTTATTTGAGATATTTTACTCGTATCTGCAAAGTAGTTGTTAAATGTGTCACAGCAGGCTGGATGGTAGGCATTTGAGTTAAATCCTGTACCACCCTGAACAGTTCTGCTGGATGGGACTTTGCAGACACAATATGTGCAGAGGAGAAAGATTTCTACGCTGCATGTATTTGCCACTCCATAGGACATAGTCTTTTCAGATAAGACTTGAGTTTTCCACCAGTCACGTTCTAGTTGTTGTCCAGTCAACTTCATCTTCCTAAGTTGGAAGTGGGCTGGAAAGGACACTTGAGAGCGACTGTGTCAATAGCCCTAGTCAAATCACTATTCCAAGTGTTGACTAAGTTCCCTTGTATTTTAAAAGATACAGTTCTTCTAATATTTTGCTAACAGTCCTATTCACCCTTTATAAATAGCCACTCACCAGAACTGCAGTTTTAAAGAAGGATTCTGAAAATAAAATTCTGATTGCTAGATAGAAAGTATGTAAGCACACTACCTAACTATATGCTGAGAAGTTAATTGCTTCCATAGATGTAGTGTTCAAGGGTACAAGGGATATAAATTATTATTATTATTATTATTATTATTATTATTATTATTACTATATAGTATATAGTTTCTTTCGACATAATTTATGTGTGTATGTGCTTTCAAGTTGTCCGTTGACTTATAATTTACCTCCACATAAATGTGTGCCTATGTTCAAAAGGAATGTCATAGTTCAACAGAATTTAACCTGTTGCACTTAAAGTGAAAGAAAAGATTGTTTCGGGATTTCAGGAAAAGTTAACAAGCCATCCCATTCCTTGTAACATCAAGGAGTAGTGGATTCTACATGCAAACAGAGCTCTATTGAACCATATTCTTTATGCACAGGCAGGACAGATTATATCCTTGTTTCATGACTGTAATATACTGTTTAATGAATTCAAACAATTTTATCTGCTAACTGCTAGGTTACACATAACAAGTCAAATGTTTTAAAAGTAGGAAATAGAAAACAAGTTTTGCAAGTAAGGCATATACTTAGATTTCCCCTTAAATAAAATAAAATACAATTCTAAATTCTCTCAAAGAGATTGGGGAAAATTCTCCTTCTTAAAATGGCAAATTAAAAAGTTTAACTATTGTCCAACCTTTAATTTATGGACAAGGTATTGGAATGTGTGGTAGTTTCCCAACTCCAGGGGTTTCTGGATTAAACGAATTATCTAGATCCATTTCAATCTGGTTTCAGACCTGGCTATGGAATAGAGACAGCCTTTGTCACCTTGGTGGATGATCTAGGCAGGGAACTGGACAGCAGGAGTATGCCCCTGTTGTGCTACATTTCTCAGTGGCTTTCAATACCATTGACCATGTTATCCTTCCGGGCTGCTTCTCTGGGTTGAGACTGGGGAGTTTATCAAACGGGGGTTTTCCCCGCTTCGAACCAGGGTGAGTGCGGATTGAGCAATGCGAATTCATGTCTTAACGTTAATGTATTTTCACACCTGGTTGCTTTCAATGGGAGCTCCTTGCGTGATCCTTCCACGGAGCTTCTGAATTGAATCCTTACTGGCTCCTCATTTTGGAGAGTTCGCTAAAAGTGGATTGACAGGATTCACATTCAAGCTCGATTCGAATTCACTGCTAAATTGGGCTGGTGTGGAATTCCAATCTGCTGGTGCTTTGGAACACCATTGCAAAACCCCCGGGTTGCAAATCTCCAATGATGCCCTGCTGAAATTTTGCCTCATTTCCTTCTGGTGGCCCTTTCCGCTTTCAGGGCAACTGGGGGTGGGGAGCTATCACTCCATTGGAGCTCTCTCTCTCTCCTTCCCTCTCCTTCCCCGCTGCACCTTCTGCAGAGGAGCCTGGCCAGTGAGCGCTCCCTCCCTCCCTCCCTCCCTCTCTCCCTCCCTCACACACACACATATATGTGTGTGTGTGTGTGTATACACACACACACACACATACATGGATTGTTCAGAGGGGGTTCGCCCTTGCCATCCTCTGAGGCTGAGAAAGTGTGACTTGCCCAAGGGGTTTCCTTGGGAGGATTGTTCAGAGGGGGTTCACCCTTGCCATCCTCTGAGGCTGAGACAGTGTGACTTGCCCAGTGGGGTTTTTTTTACACCCAAGTAAGAGAGCGAACCCTGGTCGTCCTCCACCGCTGCCTCTTGCAGCACTTCCTCAGATGCTCCAAAATATGTCTTCGAATTCTATTATTATTATTATTATTATTATTATTATTATTATTTGAAAGAAAGAAGTTGGCAGCATGAGCTTTCCTAAAGTCTGCTTCCTCAGATGCATTTAGTCTCAGAGGTGCAACAAGATCTCTATAAGGATGTATATTAATGTTTTTGAAATAATTTAATTTATTAGTTTGCTGAGACACCAGAGCTCTCTGACAGAGAAGGCTCAATGTCTCAGGACACTACAGTTCCCAGAATTCCATAGCACTGAGCCAGGACAGTTAAAGTGTAGTTAAACCAGATTATCTCGCCAGTGTGGATGCAACCTAAGAGAAGGCAATTGTTACAATGGGAAGGAGAGATGTAAATGAAATAGGTGAGGAGAATGACAGGAGAATAGATGTAGATATATGTAGCTGAAATAGATGAGGAGAATGACAGGAGAATAGATATAGATGTGGCTGAAATGGAAGGGGGCTCTGACAAGGAGGATTCCTTTGAATTTGGCTGCCAGGGATGGGGAAATAGAAGGGAGGAAGAAAGGTGTAGCTGTCATTCAGATGAGGCTAGCGTTCACATGAAAGTGGAACCAGGCTTCCTTCTTAACCCCGGAAGTGCAAAGGTTCAGGATGCGTTCAGACACCCACTGAGCATGTGCAAGGGTCCCAATTCGAATTGTTGAATCCCCATGGTATGCACCGGTGTGGTAATACTATTTGCACCCACTCCGCTTTGCATGAATCCACACCACATGACTTGCCTTGGATTAGATTCCCCCTCGATTTGGCAGGGCAACGGAAGGGCAACCGGGTGTGAAAATACATTAACGTTATAACGTCAATCCGCATTGTTCGACCTGCAGTCACCCCTGATCTGAGCTCCAAATATCAATGTGTGATGAGGGCCTGGGTTGAGAAGGTACTGTTTTACAGTGGCTCCTTTTCTTCCTGGAGGAGTGAATCCAGAAGATGATGCTAGGAGACTCTTGCTTGACCCACTGACCATTGGCCTATGGGGTCCCTCAGGGTTATGTGCTGTCCTCTGTACTATTTAACATATATATGATTGGGAGAGGTTATCTGGAGTTTCAGGGTGTGTTGCCATCAATACGCGGATGACACCCAACTCTATTATTCCTTTCCAACCCTATTCAAGGAGGCTGTTATGGTCCTAAACCAGTGTTTGTCATCAGTAATGGATTGGATGAGGGCAAACAAATTGAAACTTAATCCAGATAACACAGAGGTGCTCCTGGTCAATCAGAAGGTAGATCTGGAAACAGGGATGCAGCCAGTGTTAGATGGGCTTAACCTCTCCCTGAAGATGCAGGTTCACAGTTTGGGGGTACATTGAACCTGGAGGCCCAGGTCTCTGAAGTCACCTGGAATGCTTTTACACAAATTCAAATCTTGTGCATCAATTGCACCTGTTCCTTGAGATGATACGTGCCTTGGTTACATCCCATTTGGACTACTGTATCCTAGGGGCTGCCTTTGAAGAGTGTCCAGAAACTTCAGCTGGTCCAAAGAGCTGCGGCCAGGCTGTTAACGGGGGCAGGTTACAGAGATCACACAACACCCCTGTTGAAACAGCTCCACTGGTTGCCAGTTTGTTTCTGGACACAATTCAAAGTGCTTGTTAAGACCTATAAAGTCCTATATGGGCTATTTGGCAGACCATATCTTCCTGTATGAGCCATCCTGGAGTCTGAAATCCTCAAGAGAAGCTCTTCACTCAGTCCCACCCCCTTCACAGGTATGGTTGGTGGAGACACAAGAGTTTTCTCGGTGCCCCTAGACTCTGGAACTCCCTTTCTAGGGAGGCCAGAAAGATCCCTTCCTTGTTTTCCTTCCACTGGCAGGTTAAAACCCTTTTATGCAGACAAGCTTCCAAAACAAAACAAAACCAAAAAATTAAAAGAATGGACTGGGGTGTTGCAATGTGTTAGAGTGATTTAAAAAGTTTTATCTTTTTAAACTGTATTTTATTATTTTAACAAGCAATCTATTTTAATATTGTAATAATTTAATAATATTTTAAAGCAATCTATTTTAATATTGTAATAATTTAATAATATTTTAATGTACCACTTTTCTATGCTTTTAATTATACTGTTCTTTTAATATTGTGGGCCACTCTGGGTCCCAGTTCTGGGAAAAGAATGGGATACAAATAAATACAACAACAAAGCATGTCCTACAAGGAAAGATTCAGGGAGCTGGGGATGTTTAGCCTAAATATTTGAAGGGATGTCATATTGAGGAGGGAGCAAGCTTGTTTTCTGCTGCTCCAGAGAACAGGACCCAGAACAATGGATGCAAGCTCCAGGAAAAGAGATTCCACCTCAACATAAGGAGGAACTTCCAGACAGTAAGGGCTGTTCGACAGTTGGGCACTCTTCCTTGGAGTGTAGTGGAGTCTCCTTCCTTGAAGGCCTTTAAATAGATGCTGGATGGCCATCTGTCAGGTATGCTTTGATTGTAATTTCCTGCATGGCAGGGGGTTGGACTGGATGGCCCTTGTGGTCTCTTCCAACTGTATGATTCTATGAGCGACAACAGTATTTATATCAAGATTCTGAAACAATAGTCAGTCATGATATTCAGAGGAGAGCTTTCGCTTCATCCTATCATCCTCCCAGGATCATCTGGTGAGCGCACCAAATAGATGCTTCTTGATGGCCACTACCAGGCATGAAACTTCCTCTGTAGGGAGGCTTGATTGCCCCTCTCTCTGCTGTCTCTTCAACAGCAGGCAAACAATTCTTATATAAACAGGCAGACGTCTTATATCTTTTCAGCCATTATCTAGTTGGAGAAGAACAATGTGCTATGTGTGTGATGTTTTTTTTTAAATATATAATAACTGCTTTATGTATTTTAAACAGTTTTTAAAATTAATGTTGTAAAATAATGTTTTAATTAGATTGATTGTTTGATGCTTTTGAAACTTTTGCACCACGTATTGTTTTAGATATTTTGTTTTAACTTGTAAGCTGCTCTAGGCACCATTTTTGGAGAAAAGCAGGGTATAAGTCAAATAAATAAAATGAATAAAAATAAACATGACTGACTCTTGTTTCAAAATCATACCGTCATCAATACCATAGAAAGCTGAGTGGTCTAGTAGAAATAACAAAGGCAACCTCTCCTTGTCTATTTCCTGTCATACCATGCAATTCGAAGCTGTCTCTGTTTCATAGGCAGGATTGAAGCAAGATTGAAATTGATCTAGATAATGTCCCAACCAGGAACTCCTGGAGCTAGGAGTCATCATACACTTTAGAACTTTGTCCCAAAAGGGGATATTGGAGACTGACTAGAAATTTTCCTCTATGGCAGAGTTTAGAGAGGATCCCCTCCCGCCCAATAATGACCTCACAATGTAACTTGGGTCTTTTGGACCCAAAGGAATCCTCTATTGCTACTGTGAAGTATTCAATATTCCACTTACCGACTTGGCCAGTCCCCCTCTGGCTGCTTTTATGATCCAGGAGGTGTATGGATCCAGTTCACTTGTGTTGACTCTCATGTCTTCAAGGATCTTGCCCATATCCTCAGGCTGCACAAACTGAAATGTATCCAATAATATGGGAGAAGCAGGAACTAAAATTACATCCCCTTGACTTGTGACAACCACAGTATGCAAGCTGACTTTTATAAACAAAGTATCATGCAAATATCTCATGGTGGGCTGTTGAGTAGTCCACAGTTGTTCCTGTTGGTGATAAGTGTAAATGCCCCTTGACCACTCAAGACAGCTCCACTGAACAACACCGTACAGATGCAATACAGGTAAAGTAGAAGGATTTCTTCACTGCCATCACCATACTGGCATAAATTTTCCAATAAGCTCCAAACCATATGCAGATGGGCCTTCTTCTGCCATCATCACTTTAGTCTCCATCTCACTGACAACCCCCTAGTAAACCAAAGGGCTTGCTTGGCTCCAATCCATGGGAGGGAACATTCAGGGGTACATGTGTCCACTGCCCTGGCCACTTCTACATTTAGGTGGTCAGCCTAAATGTAGAATCTCCTGCCCTAGCAACAGGAACAACCAGGAAATCATCCAAATCCATAAACAGCAACAGGAACAACATCTTAATTGACTCCTTTCCCCTACAGAGACTCTATGTGAGTCTAAACCCCATCAAGTAGTTTCTGACTTCAGAACAGCCAGATAACTGCCATCCTGCTGAGACAGAAAACTAAGTCCAGAGTGTGGACAGCAATATTATTTAAAACAGGCCCATGGTTTTCATGAAGGACATGAAGTGCTGAGCTGCTCCTGAAAGAGTTATCTTCACATGGATCTTAAGTTCCTCCAGCACAACAATCCAGGGGACTACAAGACCAACTCAACTGGGATGGGTTGTACACCAACTCTGAACACTGGGGGGATACACTGATAGAAATTCTGTTTGGTCCCAGCCACCAAGTTTTAAATATAAACACGCATACTCAGTTAACTGTAACATGGGGCACTTAGGGGCTAAACAGACCACCCCTTTAGAGCTGCCTGCCACTGCCCCTTTTCTCACCGGATCAGGGCCATGGCAACTACACACTGTGGCTCTGATCTGGCAGTTTGCCAGTGCTAAAAAGAAAGGCAAAATGCTTCTCCTTTTAGTACCAGCAAAAAGGTGCCCTTGCTGCTGCAGTAGTGGCTTTTTTGGCGCTCCTTTGGCACAGAGAGTTTAAACCCTGCGTCAATGGAGCGCCATGACATCCCCCACTGTGCGGTAAGGTGCACGGCATGACAGTGTTATAGATTATTGATTACTGATTATTTTATAATCAAAATTTTAACCAGACTAAGCAAGGAGACCTGGAGCTGATTGGAAAGGAAAGCATAGTTTATTTTGCTGCAGCTATTCTCAGTAGGAATTACATTCAAATTACTGGGATCCCGAATTCAAAGTGAACCCAGTGTTTATAACATTTTGAACAAAGAAAACTAAAAATCACATTTCATTTTTTACACTGAATTAAACATTTACACCCCTGTATTTTCATTGGATATTCACATATTATACTTAACACATGTCACTACCCTTTGTGGGATATCCATCAATCAAACTTATCTATATATTTTGTTTCAATGTCCCCAAACTGTCTGTGCAGTTCTTCCTTTTGTTTGGGTTAGCAATTCAAATCTGGAACCATTCAAAGTTCTTTACATTCCAAAACTGAGAATCTGTCATGACCTGAATAACAAACTTTGCTCTCATTTCAGCACTTTAATTATTAACTTCTGAGCATAAGTAACATTCAAAATTTGAACCAGCTACCACATTCCCCTCTTTTTTTTTTTTAAAAAAAAACAAAACTAATTTTATTTTGTTTTTCTTAAAAATTATAAGGTGATGTCTGAATTTTATTCAAAGCACACATTCTGGTAATGCATATTTAATAATCAATAGGCCTTTTCCATAACCCAATTGTCCAAAATTGAATTCTCATCCGCTTGAGTACACCCCTTCTGTTCAGATGTAATCATGAATTTGAATTCTATTCAAATTCAGTAGCAATAATATGATGCCTTTCTGAATTCTAGGATCTCCACACAGTAACCATTGATCTATTTATCTTTCTATTGAACAAGGTGTACACCAGCCTGAAATACCACTGGACAGGGCAATGGCAACTATAACTTTTAGGCACTGAATCATCCCTTGGCAATTGGATCAAAGCATGTCACAGGTCATTGATAAATCTGGAACCCATCATCCATAATGAATATCAAAACAGAACACAAATAACAAGAATCCCATGACTGATAGCAAATCTAGAGCAATAAGTTGAAATAGCAATCAATAAGCATATATTAATAAACTTGAAACATTGTTGAACATATGTGGAAGAACAGAATCATAGGCAATAGACTCAGTACACTGATGTCTTAAAAGTTCAAAAATAATCAAACGTTTGAATATATTCAAGTCTGTATTAGTTTAGCAGGATGCAAAGAGTTCAACAGCAAGATGGCTGGAAAAATACTTAGAAATCAACTAGGTGAAGTTATGTTTGGACTCACAGTCATGAGCAGACAACCCCCCCCCCAAATGTTGAATAGCACCTTGGTGTGCTATTGATTGAATGGAGGAGTTGAAGAAAAGTCTCAAAACACTGATAAAGTCACTCTAACCTTATTAAGGACCATAGGCTCAAAGGACCATAGGAACAAAGGACCATAGGAACAGGTGCCCAGGAACAAAGAACTGCATCAGGAACCATTGTTAGGAAGGATCTAATTAGGGGAATTTCTGAATTTAGCTCAAATTGCTGAGCGGGAAGGTCCTAACAACACTCTTGCGAGACCGTGTCTCGTGATGTCTACGAGAGGTCCACAAAGAATCCCTTGAGAGATGACGCTGAGACAGACTGCTTCAATTGACAAAGTTCCCCATGACATTCTTGCAAACAAGCTTGTAAAATGTGGGCTAGACAAAGGAACTGTTAAATGGATCTGTAATTGGTTGACCGGCCGAACCCAAATGGTGCTCAACAATGGCTCTTTTTCAGCCTGGACAAAAGTGACCAGTGGGGTCCCACAGGGCTCTGTCCTGGGCCCAGTGCTATTCAACATCTTTATCAATGACCTGGATGACAGAATTGGGAGCATACTTATCAAATTTGCAGATGACACCAAATTAGGGGGAATAGCTAATACCCCAGAGGACAGGATCAAGATTCAAAATGACCTGAATAGACTAGAAAGCTGGGCCAAAGCTAACAAAATGAAATTCAACACGGAGAAATGTAAGGTATTGCACTTAGGGCGGAAAAATGAAATGCACAGATATAGGATGGATGACACCTGGCTGAATGAAACTACGTGTGAAAGGGATCTAGGAGTCCAAGTAGACCACAAGTTAAACATGAGTGAACAGTGTGATGCGGCAGCTAAAAAAGCCAATGCTATTTTAGGCTGCATCAATAGAAGTATAGTGTCTAGATCAAGAGAAGTAATAGTGCCACTGTATTCTGCTTTGGTCTGGCCCCACCTAGAATATTGTGTCCAGTTCTGGGCGCCACAATTCAGAAAGGACATTGAGAAACTGGAGCGTGTCCAAAGGAGGGCGACAAAAATTGTGAAGGGTCTGGAAACCATGCCCTATGAGGAACGACTTAGGGAGCTGGGGATGTTTAGCCTGGAGAAAAGAAGGTTAAGAGGTGATATGATCGCCCTGTTTAAATATTTGAAGGGATGTCATATTGAAGAGGGAGCAAGCTTGTTTTCTGCTGCTCCAGAGAACAGGACCCGGAACAATGGATGCAAGCTACAGGAAAAGAGATTCCATCTGAACATTAGGAAGAACTTCCTGACAGTAAGGGCTGTTCGACAGTGGAATGCACTCCCTCGGAGGGTGATAGAGTCTCCTTCCTTGGAGGTCTTTAAACAGAGGCTGGATGGCCATCTGTCAGGGATGCTTTGATTTGGATTTCCTGCATGGCAGGGGGTTGGACTGGATGGCCCTAGTGGTCTCTTCCAACTCTATGATTCTATGATTCTATGATTCTAATTAAGTCCAAATATTTATTAAAAGGGGAAACCAAACACACAGCAAAGGGGCACACGCATTCACGCACACACTCAATTCTCAAGGAAAGTAAAGGAGGGAAATCGGGAGAGAGCTGAGAGAGGCAAATCTATGGGGGATAATTACTTCCGAAGGCTTCTCCGGGAACCAGATGTGGATGTAGATGATGAGAAGACACGGCCACTGAAACGTGGGGAAAAATGGCCGAGGGAGCTAAAATCAGAGTTCGGGCTGAAGTGAAGCCAGGCTGTATTCTGAATGTAGCACACTGGTGAGTGCTTATACTGAGGCTTATATAGACAATTTGTAGCCTCTAGCTATGAACTTAATGGCTTAACTGCTGCCAAGATAAAGGGTATAAAGATCTGGGCTTTTGTTACACCAAGGTGAAGAATAGACTGAGCCAAGGCACTTGGATCTGAACACAATCAAGAAAGGCAAACAGATGACCTAATCACTGGGCCATCAGGTGTGAGGCTGAAAACAAACAGCAAGTATTGTACTGTTTTTCGGAGGGGATGGTTTTTCTTGTCTAGCAACTCCCAAACTTCCTGTGGGGAATTTCCAGTCTTATTTCTAGGGCTCCTACCCCCTTCTTTGCAAGCTGCCTACATGACATCTCTGCTTTGGAGAAATGGTGGTGCCCCTAGGAGGTCAGCTTAGGGTCAAAGTGAATTCCACACACACGCCAAAATTTAATATAAATATGCTCTAACACCATAAAAGCATAGCTAACTCCATCTTGGAGCCAAAAGCACAAACAGATTTTATTTGGGTGGCAACACTGAACTTTAGGGCTGAAGGGTGGAGTATAAATACCATAAATAATAATAATAATAATAATAATAATAATAATAATAATAATAATAATAATAGTGTTGCATGCAGTGGCAAGCAGTTTCAAAGGAGCAAATGAGAACAAGAAAACCATATGGCTTTATGTAAGATACTATCCTGGTAGGCAATTTAGGTATAATTCAGCAGGTCAAGAACAGATTCAGGTCTGGAACAACTGGCACACTGAAGTCATCTCTGGTACCAAAGGTAGATGTCATCTCTGATCTGAAAGCATTTGAACAGGTCTGGTGATGTCATCTATGGTGGAGTACTGTAATTGAATCAGCAATCAACTCAGTAATTTTAGCAACACTGGAAGGTTATCCTCTGGAATACAGCAACAGCTCAGGTTCAGCACAGCAGCATCAACAGCAAATATAACCAGGAACCAAAAATCAGGAACAGTTGTAGCAAGGAGTAAGCAGGAGTACTTTGGAGGACCTCTGAGGACTGTAGTCAGACCCAGGAAACAGGCAGGAGCTGGAACAGCCAGAACAGGAACAGAAAACATCTGTGACTTTGCAGCTGATCTTTAGCACAGCATAACATAAGTGTGGAACCACCATTGTCAGGAACAAACAAAGAACACTTTGGAGGACATCTTAAGATAACAGCCGGAACATTGATGACATCAGCAGGGAGACATCAAGGAAATAGCAGACTTTTGCAGATTGTAAGGGCACATCGGCTTAAACACACTTATTTAGAAGACACACACTTAAGAAATAAATGTTCTGAGAAGAGGAAGCAGATTGGATTAGAAAGATTGTACTTGAGGAAGAAGCTCTATTAAAACTATCAAATGGGTTATATAGTATGCAAGCCAGAAAAAATTGGATATTTGGAGGGCATGAAAAGATGTCTGCTGTTGGAAGCAAAAGAGGACAAAAGTATGTTGTCAAAAGGTTTGGGAGGTGACGGTAGAGGATATGTTAGTGGGAAGGAAAAGGGAAACTGAGGAATGTTATGTGTTTATTTTCTGAAAATTATATTGGTTTTTATGGAAAATAGGGGGAATCTTCTAATAAGAGATTAGTGAAAAAGTAACTATAATACCTAAGAGTTTTACTGTGTGTCTTTGTTTATAATGTGAGATAGTGTTTTTTGTGTGGTGAATAAAAGGCTGTCTTTTTGTCTGTATGTTTTAAGAAATTGTTTTATAAATGTGGTTTTGTGGTAAAGAATGGACATATTAATGTTTGTTTTATGTTGATAACTGGGATTGCTTTCGTGTGATTGATGTATAAAAATGGGGTTTGACTTAAAATTGACTCTAGAATATTATGTTTTGACTTGAAAAATGGCTGTGTGTTTGTTTGTGTGTAGCCGGTGGATAATGCATAAGTATGTGAATCTCTGAGCTTGATGTATGGTGTGAAAAAAAAATTATACATGGAGAAAGCAAAATAGACAAACAAAACTATTCAGATGTTTAAAGAAAAGAGAAAATATTGTTTAAATAATTTATGATTTGGAAGCGTGGATTCTGAATTAAAAGAGGTTATATATTTCCTTGTTAATGCTGTTTGTCATTTTTGCTTTCTAAAACTAAAATTCACTGTGGGTTTTTTGAAAAAAGTTAACCATCTGGTTGGATTAGATAGCCCTTGTGATCTCCTCCAATTTGTAAATCTGACTAAATTATGAAAATAATAATACCAATAATAGCTTGTATGATAATACAAAGGGCTATTATATAAATCACTGAAATAACGTACATGAAACACTTCATTGATTGAAATGCTCTAGAGAGATATTTATGCTTGTTTAAATACAACACTAAGATTATCCTTGTATTTTTAAAATCTGCTAATTTGGAAGGCAATGCTGTTATGGATAGTTTTGCCACTTTTTCACTGCCCCCGAAGTCTTTGTTTACTTTTTATTGTATCTGTGATGTTGAAGAGGATTTCAGGTGTATCAGGGCAAAACAAGATACGGCCACAAGAGGAGGCACTGATCCAGGTTGCTAGGGCTAATTATTCTTTCACAGGTCCCAAAGCTCAGAATTTCTCAATGGCTTCCTAGCATGAAAACTAGTACCACTTCTTCTGTTTTCTTATCCTGCATGTCTCTATTTTTAGTTCTATTTTTAGAGACATATTTGAAAAGAAGCAGAGCCACACATTCTGACAATGACTTCCTGTGAGGAGAAGCACTGACCTTTTGCACTTCCTACAGAATGGAAGATTTCAGAGTGGAAAAGGGGGAACTGAAAAAACAAAAAATACTAGCTGTGGCTGCATCTACACTGAAGAATTAATGCATTTTCACAACACTTTAACAGCCATGGCTCAGTGGTATGTAATTCTGGGATTTGCAGTTTTGTGAGACATTTAGCCCTCTCTCTTACAGAGCAATGGTGCCACAAAACAAAACAAAAAACCAAATTGGATGATTCCAAGCAGTGTCAAACTGAATTAATTTTGCAGTGTGGCAGCAACCACAAAGGACAGGAGAGCATAGATTTGCAGACAGACATCTTGAGGTAGCATTTTTCCCATACAAACTTGCTATCTAGGCACTGGTTGCATTCAGTAGGTGATAAGTCATTGTCCAGGTTAATTGTTCTGGCATCTGGTTCCTTTACATGGGTGGAATTCTGTTACTTGCTATCCCCAGCAGTCCAAATACATCTCTCCCATCAACTTTCTAAATAGAAGTATACTGTATCTCCCCGCTGTGCATTCAGGCTAATTGAGAGTGAATGAAGACAGCCCATAGTTTGCCCATTGCCAGGGTGTTTCTTTCTACACTTTTGCAATTCAACATCAGCAGTGGTGTTAGGAAAAGAACTACACATCGATGGAGGTTCTATTAGGTCAACTTGAAAGCCACGAGAAAGACAGACTGAAACTGTTTCCCTCTAGATTTCAAGTGCTGTGGGTGGGTGGAGTGGATGTTTCAAGCTTTCCAGTCCAGTTATTTGATTGCAGAAATACTCCTGTCTTCCAACGAGTTAATTAAAAAAAGAAAGGGGAGTCCAGTTTCCCATTTTTGCCAACACAAAGGGCTGGGGTGACTGGAATCTGGTTTAAATTTTCTAGTTCAATGTGTGGTGGTTTCAATATGGATGATAGAGAGGGCAATTACAGTGGACCCATAAACGTCTCAGGGCTCATCTATAGTTTGTTTTCAACAGAACTATGTAAATATCCTTAATCAAGTATTCCCAAATTGTTGTTCACATTATTTTTTTATCAGAACCGCATCTATGTGCATCTCTGCAAGTTCTGATGCCCATGAACAAAGAATGCAAAGTTGTAACCTAGTTTTTTCATTTTTTAAAAGCTGTCTATCAAATTATGCACATCCATACATTTCTGCTTCTGTTGTCACATGTTTCTTTGTTCCTTTTGCAAATGATGTGGATCTCATCCTACTGGAGTGCTGTATGGCTTTTTGTCATCATGTCTCTCAATGTGCTTGATGTTGCCCATCACTGAAGACAAGCATTTTATCTTCATTTTCTTGCCAGAGATACATAAGCGTTGAAGAACAGGAGAAGACACAGAGAGATTGAAGAGACTGGAGCACAATTGCACTAGAAATGTGTCCATTGTGAGGCTTTCTCAAGCCCTTGCAGTAGAAATTTCACCCCTTCTAACTCAGTTAAGAGCACAGTTTTGGCAATGGTGAGTATACTCAATGAGTGAGTATTGGTGGGAACATTTTGTGATGTCAACATAGTTTGATAAGAAGTGGCAACAGTATTTCTGAATGCCCAGATTCATTTTTGTCAAGCTGGTGGATGCTCTTCATCCAGAGATCTCAAAGCAGGACATGTGTATGCATGAAGCCATCCTAGTGGGAAAATACATCACCATGGCCTTGTGGTTGATGGAGTACCAGTGCTCATGTGGTTCCATGTTGTGCAAGTCTTGTGCTAGTCGTTCAACTGTTGGTGTCATATTTGTGCAAGTTGTGCTTGACATGGGGATGCCTCTGATTCATCAAACAGTTTTCCTGCGAGACCACCGGAAAGTATGTATTTCTAATTAATATTTAGTACTGATTTAACTCCTCAGATTTATTCCTCTGATTTTGTTGTGTTGAAATCAGTGCTAAAACCACCACATTTGGTTTCAGTACTGTGTGCTTTTTTTTATTCCAGGTGATGACAAGCTGGCTTTCCACAGGTAATAGGTGCCACAGATGGATGCCACTGCCAGATTGTATCATCAGTTGTCAAAGAAGATAATTCATTAACAAGAAAAATTGTTACTCCAATCTTCTTCAGAGCACTTGTGATCACAAGATTTGCTTCATGGATATGGAAATTGAATGGAGTGACACATATCACAATGCCAGGGTCTTCAGGAACTCTGCTATCTTTGAAACAATGGAGGCAGAGGTGTTTGTCCCTGGGAACCCAAACATAACACTATATGCCCAGCAGATTGGTCCACTTTTGATTGCTGATAGTATCTATAGTGCCATTGCTGCTGTAGAGCCTTGACAGACTGGCAAGAAAGGCTGGCATCGGGGTGCCAGCATGACACTGTGTGTCCCACCACATGGTGGGTGGCATCACGGTGCTCCTCTGGCACTGTGTCCAGATGACTCAGTGCCAAAGGAGTATCAAATAGCCATGGCGCCAGCAGCTATGGCACTATTTCTAAGGCACAAAAAGGAGCCACATTTCATGGATCCTCTTTGCACCAAGGAAAGTCCAGATTGGGACCGCAGCATATCGTTGCCATGGCCCTGATCAGGCAATGAAAGGGGATGCTGCATGCTGCCCTTAAAGGCAGTCTGTTAATCCTTGTAGTCACCAGCAAATGACTAATGAAGCCATGCCAGGAAACAGTGACTCCATGACAGGCTCTGTTTAACAAATGCCTAAACTGGGCAAGAAACATAGTTGAGAGGGCTTTTGAGAGGTTGAATGCATGATGGACCTGACAACACCTTTGGAGGATGTAGAGGAAAATGTTAACTCTCTAATAATCTCTTGCGTTATACTGCACAACATTGTAAATTCAAAGGGTGAGGTATTGGGTGACAGCAATCAGTGTCCCCCAACATTCACTCTTGCCACTCTCAGGTTCATTAAATTAATAAAGAAGATTTTTAAAAAGTAGAAGGAGAACAAATTAGAAAAGTCCTGGCTGTCTTTTTTCTGGCAGCACAGGAAGTGAAATTCTAACAGTCCAGTATGATGAGGACCTTAATTCTTGTACTAGACAATTGCTTCTTGTGACATGCAGTGTTTTATGTTTGTCCTTTTCTATAACTTTTATGTCATTATTTTTTTTTAATAATGTTTATTAAATTTTAAAACATATAAAAACAAAACAAAAAAAAACCTTTGACGATCATCCATAATATATCATAACACAAAACTACTATCTGTCGTGTTTATGTTCTCAAACATTACTTTCTTACTGTCAGTCTATCCCTTTATTCCATCGTTTTCTAATTGAAATTATCTATTAAACAATAATAATCGGTGTTCTAATTATGCTTGTTCCTACAATTACATCCCCCCCCATCATCTTCATTTCATATGTATAATTATCAAAACGAGTCCTCTCTAAATTACATATCATTAGAGTTAACCAATATACACATATACATTCTGTCAGCTGTTATTGCCCTGAGAAACAAAACCTTTACTTCCACTTCAACTTAATCTATACCCAGAACAGCATTTTTCCTCATTCTTTTTGGAGAAAAAGAATAATGTCATTCCAATCTTCTTTATATACATTCTTGGATTAATTCCTGATTGCTCTCGAGAGCTTGTCCATCTCCATCAAGTCTAATAACTTGAACAACCAGTCCTCTTTAGTAGGGATTTCTTTCAGCTTCCATTTCTGGGCATAGACTATTGTTGCTGCTGATAACATATAAAATAATATTTTACCATATTTACCCTCTAAATCAAGATCAATTATATTTAACAAAAAGACTTCAAGTGAGAACTTCAGAGTTATGGTAGTTATTTTCTTGAGTTCAAAGAAGATTAATTTCCAAAATTTACATGCTTCCCGACAAGTCCACGACATGTGATAGATTGAACCTTGTTCTTTCCCACATTTCCAACACAGATTGGTACAATTATTATACATTTTGCTGATCTTAAGAGGAGTTAGATACCATCGGAAGTAAACTTTATAATAGTTTTCTCTAAGGTTCCGGCTACAGGTATATTTCAGTTGCTTTAACCATGTATATTCCCATTGGTCCAAATCAATAGAAAAACTAAAATTTTGGGACCACTTAATCATATTGTCTTTGACAACTTCTTCTTCCATATACATTTTAAGAATACATTTATACAGTCTTGACCAGGGGTCGGCAACCCCCGGCCCGCGGGCTGCATGCGGCTTGCTGAGACCAGGGGACCGGCCCTAGCCTGGTCCTGCTGCCGATTGCCAAAGGCCCCGCGCTGGCAGCAATTGGCGGCAGGACCGGGCCACTCATGTGGGGACTTTGGGGGGCCACTGTCCTCCTCCCTCTCGCGCAAGAGGCCTTTGGGGGGCCGCCAGCCTCTGGCTGCTCGCACAAGAGGCCAAAGGCCCTGCACCCTTGCGCGAGAGGCCAAAGGTCTCTCATGCGAGCGCGCGGGGCCTTTGGGGGGCTGCCGGCCTCCTTCCTCTCGCACGAGAGGATGCTTGTGTGAGAGGCCAAAGGTCTCTCGCGTAAGCGCCCGGGGCCTTTGGGGGGCTGCCAGCCTGCTCATTCTCATGCGAGAGGCTAAAGGTCTCTCGCGCAAACGTGCAGGGCCTTTGGGGGGCTTGCTAGCCTCCTCTCACCTTCTCAGCCGCTGAGGCCGGGAAGGAGCCCACGGGGGCCGCAAAGAGGGGGAGGCCTCCAGCGCTGGCGGCCCCCCAGTTCTTTTGCCAGCCTCTGACGGGGCTGGGGCCGGCAAAGAGGGGGAGGCCTCCAGCCGCTGGCGCCCCCCCCCGGCTCTCTGTCCAGCCCTGACAGGGCCTGGGGCCCCGTCAGGGGCCGGCAAAGAGGAGGAGGCCTCCAGCACTGGCCCCGCCCCCGGAGGGTGGAAGCTCCCCCCGGCATGTGGCTCTGCCCCCGGAGGGTGGAAGCTCCACCCCCCAGCTTCAGCCCCCCAGTTGTCTGAGGGACAGCAACCTGGCCCCCGGCTCAAAAAGGTTGCCTACCCCTGGTCTTGACAATAAGGCATCTTTATTTAACATTAACTCCCGCTCTAACTCAGAATCTACTTTACCAATCTCATACTGTTTTTTGTCCATAAGAAATCGTTCCCTTAGCTGTCTGTAAAAGAGCCACGATATTTGATACCCTTGTTCAGTAAGGTTTTCCCATGACTTTATCTCATATCCATTATTATTTATAACCATCAAATCTTCATAGGTAATCCAACTCTCTTTCTTAGGGTTATATTTAAAAAGGGCTTCATGGGCAGATGCCCAAAGGAGGATTTTAGGACATATTAGTTTTTTTTATTTTTCCCAAATTCTGAGTAGAGCATGTCTCACAATGTGATTATTAAAGTCCCGATTTACTTTATCCTTGTCATAAAATAGGTAGGCGTGCCAGCCAAATTCACGCTTTCCAGATTTAATAAATCCTCCTCTTTTAGAATGATCCAATCTTTTAACCATGACAGACAGGCTGCATCGTAATATAATTTGAGATTTGACATGGCAAGTCCCCCTCTCTCTTTTGAATCCTGAAGATATTTCATTTTCACTGTTGCTTTTTTATCCTTCCAGGTAAACTTAGACAAGCCCTTTTGCCATTCTACAAATGGCTTTTCATTTACAATAATTGGGACAGATTGAAATAAAAAAAGGAATTTTGGCAATATATTCATTTTGACCAAAGCAATTCTTCCCAATAGTGATAGATTCAAGTTCTTCAATTTTTTAAATCCTTTTTAAAAAATATCTTTATTAAGAAATTTAAAAAACAATAAAGTATAGACGTACAACAGTACTGAAAACAAAGAAAACGCATAATACAAACATAATACAATGACATTCTATTCTTCCCAAACATAACAAATATTCCCAATACTAATTGACCACCCACTATCCCCCCTATCCCACCCCCTAGTTACTCCTACTAACCCTAACCTAATCACTACATTCGCAACACTTTCACCCGTAGACAGTGACTTCCTAACTGCCAGATACGACTCATTAATGTTCGAATTCGGCTTCCTCCTAATTGTTTCTAATTTACTTATTTTGGTGTTTGTTAACAGAAAAGAAACATATTCCAAAATCTATACTTCATCCTCTGGAACCACTATAATGAGAATGACAGAGTTAGTAAATATTGGTTATAACAGTCTTTCCCCATTCAAATCTGAAAAAGTCTATTACAGACTTCCAATCATCCATTGGTTTAGTGTTATACTCATTCCTCATAGCATGGGTTAAAATATCCATCTCCATTCCCTCATAGAGTTTTAATAACCAATCCTCTTTGGTTGGAACTTGATCTTCTTTCCATTTCTGAGCAAAGCAGATCCTTGCCAAAGAAATAATGTAGAATATTACTTTTCTTACACCTTTGTTAATCTCCCCATCAATCATCCCTAATAGATATAACTCGGGTTTTAAGGATAGTTTTGTACCCATTATTTTGTTAATCAAATTATTAATCATTCTCCAATAAGTCTTGGCTTTACCACATTCCCACCAGCAGTGAGAGAAAGTTCCCTTTTTGGTCTTACATTTCCAACACATTTCTCTCCTTGTTTTATATATTTTGGCCAGCTTGTAAGGGGATAAATATCAAAAATATAACATCTTGTAACAGTTTTCTCTAATGCTTTGTGAGAGAGTCAATTTCTTAATATCTGTCCAAACCATGTCCCATTGTTCAAGTGAAATTGTGTGTCCTATACATCTGGCCCATTTTACCATCTGTTCTTTAATCCTCTCATCTTCAGTTTCTAGGAGCAGAAGGGCCGCATAAAATTTCCCAATTAATTTATCCTTTTCAATATACAAAATCTTGCCCAATTCAGATTTTTTGATCTCTAATTTGAATCCATATGTCTTTTGGTCCATCTTAAATTTTTCATAGATTTGTCTATATGAAAGCCAATTCAGATTTTGAGACCTGTCCCCCTCATCATTTATTTCTTCTCTGGTCTTCAGCGTTATCTTGCCTCCTTCCAATTTCCAAAGGTCTTTGTATCTGAGCCACTTAACCCCTTCACTTATTTCTTTTCTTTGAGTTGCTTCCTGCGGGGATACCCAACCATGTATTTTGGGGATTATGTGTCTTTTATACTTTTTCCATATTCTAAAGAGCGGCCTCCTGAATATGTGGTTGCCAAAGGATTTGGTTTGACTACTTGTTTCATATACTAAGTATGCCATCCCCTGGTCAAATCCTCTCCTTCTAAATCTAACAATAGTTTGTTTTCTAAGGTCACCCAATCTTTAATCCACAACAGTCCACATGCCTCAAAATACAATTTCAAAGATGGCAAGCCCAATTTTCCAAATCCTTTTTAACACTGGACCACAATCTTTCATAGTTATTCGGGAATAAATCAGAGTTCTTACTTGAGACCCAAATTCCTAGATATTTAGTTCTTTTACTTGAGTTAAAACCTGTAATTGATTCTAGCTCTTTTACTTCCAATATGTCATATTTTTAGTTAGTATCGTTTTATCTTTATTTAATTTCAGTCCTGAAATTAATTCAAAATCCTTGAATACCTTTATTAGTTCTTTAGAATCATTAATCGGATCACTGATAGTTACCATAAGGTCATCCGCAAATGCCCAGGTTTTGTGTTCAGTTCATTTAATCTTTATTCCCTTAATCTTCAAGTTATTTCTTATATTTTGTAATAGCACTTCCATAATCAGCACAGAGGTAAAGGGGACAAAGGGCATCCCTGCCTAGTACCTTTGTAGATGTTTATCATTTCAGATCTCTCTCCATTCACATTAAGTCTAGCATGTTGTTTTTGATATATGGCTTGTACCCAACTTAAAATCCTGTCCCCCAGTTCCAACTTTTGCATAACACCAAATAACAAATTCCATGAAACATTATCAAAAGCCTTTTCAATATCAAAAAAGGCAGCCAATTTCTTATCAATATCAATATTAATTTCGTGATACTCAATCAAATCTACAAAATGCCTAATGTTATCTTTAATATATCTTTTGGGGATGAATCCTCTTTGATCTGTATGTATCACTAATGGTACTATTTTTTAATTCTCTCTGCCAAGATACTTGCATACAGCTTATAGTCATTATTGAGTAAAGAAATTGGCCTATAATTCTTTAGTTGTGTTGGGTCTCTTTCGTCTTTGGGTATCAAGGAAATTACCACCTCTTTCCAGGTTGGTGGAAAGGTGTCTTCTCTTATACTGTTCATCATGTTTTTTAGTGGATCAATTAGTTCTAACTGAAATGTCTTATAGTACAAGGCAGGGAAACCATTCGGACCAGGAGCGCTGCCTGATTTACTGCATTTAATTATTATTATTATTATTATTATTAACCTTTATTTATAAAGCGCTGTAAGTTTAATAGTGTTTAGGACTTCGTTCGTGGTTATTGGCTGGTTCAAGAGATTTCTTTGTTCTGTAGTTATTTTAGGTAATTCAGTATTTTGTAAATAGAAATTATCTAATCCAAATCTTCTTCCTCTTGGTTATACGATTTCCTATAAAATTTATGAAAAGTCTTTTTTATTTTGCTTTGTTCTGTGACCATCCTCTTACCAACTTGAATCTTCGTTATCATCTTCCTTTCTTTCTTTTCCCTAAGTTTATAAGCTAACCACTTCCCCAGTTTATTAGAATGTTGAAAATTATTTAATTTGAGATATTTAAGCTTGTTCTCCATCTCTTCAGTTAGCATAATAGACAGTTGTTTTTGTAGGAGTTATATCTCTTTATTTGTCTTTACATCAGTTAGGTTTTTTTGGAGAGCCTCTTCCTTCTTCTTCAGCTCTTCTTGAATTTTCTGAGTCTTTTCTTGTCTTTTTCTCTTCTATTCCACATTAAGTTTTATTTTAAAAAACCCTCTTAACACGGCTTTCGACGCTTCCCAGTTTGTTATATGATCAGTATCTTTCCCCTCATTTTCTTCACAATACCATTTAAGAGTCTGTTTTGCTTTCTCTACATTTTTAGGAAATTGTAGTAGTTAATCATTCAGTGACCAATTAAATGACTTTTTAGCTTTCCTAATTTTCATGGTTATAGGATTGTGATCTGACAAGAGTTCTGGTAAAATTCCCATTTCCAAAATTTGCACAGCTAATGTTTTAGTAGCTTAAAAAAAGTCAATCCTAGAAAAAGTCTTATGTCTGTCAGAAAAAAAGGTGTAATCTTTTGCTCCCCTATAGAGATGTCTCCAAACATCTACTAGTTTTTGATTTTCCTTCAGTTTAAAAAAGGACATGGGGAGTTTTCCTTGGTTCTTTTTTCTGGCTTTACTACAAGATCTATCCAGTATGGGGTTAATTACAGCATTCCAGTCCCCCATCATTATTATTTCTGTGTAATCTAAGTCTGTCATCAAATTATATATTGATTGAAATTTTTTATCTTTTTTTTTCCTGGGGGCCGTATATTCCAACTAATAATATTTTTTTGCCCTGAAGGTTCACTTCAACCCCAAGATAATGGCCATTTACATCACTGAACACTTCCTTTGCTATAATAGTATTTTTTACATACATCACAATCCCCTTTTTCTTTTTTGCTGAAGATGAAATAAATTCATTCCCTAATTTCTTGTTCTTTAATAATCTAATATCCTTTTCCCTTATGTGGGTTTCTTGTAAACAAACATCTTTCTTAAGTTTCCCAAAATAGTGATATATTTTCTTTCTTTTTATAGGTGATTTTACTCCTCCTATAACTTTTATGTCATTATTGACATGAACCAAATGTAATGCTAATGGAAGCTAATGGAAACTGTTGTACCTGGTTACATTAATATTGATAAACCCTTTCTGGAACACAATTCCACATCCAGTTCTTGTACTTAGTGAGCAGGCATAGAAATGAAATGTCATTACCTGTGATCTCCCTGTTATATTAATGCTCTGCTCTCCCTATTAATATGATAGATGAGTCCACTGTTCAAAAAACATAACATTTTGTGCAAGTGTACATAAGGGTTTCTTCTTTCTGGTTAAAATTGTCCAGGTGTTTGTAGATTTCAATGGCTTCCCTGTGCATCCTGACATGGTAGTGGTTGGCATGGTCCAGAACTTCAGTGTTTTCAAACAGTAGTTTATGCCCAGGATGGTTTGATACAGAATGCAGGACAGCCAAAAAAGACCTGGTCAAAAAGTTAAGGGAATCTCGTAAAAACCCATCTAGTAAGAACATGGAAAATTTAACTAATTTTAGGCTGAAATAGAAAAGTTTTTTAAAAGCCAAGAAAGCTGATCACAGTGGCAGGATTTGGAACTTGCAGTAATAGAACAGAAGGAAGACAAATTTTGGGAAATTGTTACTCATGGCTTTAAAAAAGCAAAGAATATACAGGAAGCCTCAGTCAGTGCCTCTACATGGATTAAATATTTCTCCAACATTTTTCACTCTTATTCCAGTCCTTCTGAAGCAGTCTGGATGGAGCTGATCCCCTTCCCCCCGCACCATTCCCTTCTCCTTTTGTGTCGTGTCTTTTAGATTGTAAGCCTGGGGGCAGGGAACCGTCTATTATCCCCTCTGTTGTAAACTGCTCAGATTCCTAGTGATTGGGTGGTATATAAATAAATCCTATTATTATTATTATTATTATTATTATTATTATTATTATTATTATTATTATTATTATTATTATTAT